>NW_018108576.1:13182-42008 GCF_000183805.2 Loa loa
ACCGATTAATACCTAGCTTACTACTACGATATTAACGTTTACTCATTTATAGTGACGATACTGATTAATACCTAGCTTACTACTACGATATTAACGTTTACTCATTATAGTTACGATACTGATTAATACCTAGCTTACTACTACGATATTAACGTTTACTATTACAGTTTACTATCATGCTGATACTATTATTATACTTGTTGACCCTTTTTTGAATATTTCATCCGAAAAAACAAAAATGAGGAATTAAAGTTTTTTTTTTTTAATTAGAGAAATTAAAAATAAAATAACCGCAATTGCAATCAATAAATTCCAACTAATTAAATTCAACCTCGACCAATGCTTTGAATTACTAAAAAGTTCGATGTACATACAGATAACTTTACTTCTATCGTTAATATTTGCTAATCAAACAGGAAAAAAAAGAAGATCGAGGTAGAAAATTAGTCACTTCCAAATTTTCCTCCTTCATTTGCTTTTTTTTCGTCATTTCCGAATTTTACATCCGAATCGCATGGAATGCAGCATTGGACAGAGAGGAAAAGGGGACGAGAAGCAGTATGTGAAAAGAAGGAAAGAGAAAAAGAGATGAAGAAATAGTTCGGAAATATTTGAAACGAAATATTTTGTTCGGATTGATTTCCTGAAATTTGTAGCGGAATGATCAATGCATTATTTCAATTCAAATTTCAATTCCATTATTGGATTTGTTAGCAAAATGATGAACAGGTGGTACATTTTCGTGAATTTTCATTCTTTTCCCACTTATCTGTCCCATTTTGGGGCATATATTTGAACCAAATTTCACCAATTAAAAACTGACAAATTAAAATTTTTTTTTGGAAAAAGGATGATAAATATATATTTTCAAGTAATCAATCATTTAAAATTCGTGAATTTGTTAAATTCAAATCATTGAAAGAGAATTTGCAGCTTGTTTCTTAGCTACCTAACTTATATCTTTCTTCCTTCATTTTTTACCTTTTTTTCTTTTTATTATAACTGAAAAAGTTGAAATGGTCAAAATATAGAATGAAGGATATTTTATCGAAAATTGACAGTTTGAATATTTAGCAGTGAAATTTCCAGCCTTTTTCTAGTGGTCTTTTACGATTTTATCAGGAAATACCTCGAAATACGATACAACATTATGTAATTATTTTATCATTTTCGTACTTACCACTAATTATCATTGTATTTAATTTCAAAATACTACCCCAAAACTGGCTTATTAAATAGTTGCTTATTAAACTACTTGTAATATTGCCATTCCTTTTTTTCCTTCTTCCCTATCGACCCAAATAAGTTTCTCTTTTTTATTACTACAAATCTGATATTTTATTAGTCTTTTCTGAACAACAAAAAAAGTTGGAAAAAGTGTTTTAATATTTGATAAATAGATAGTTATTAGCGTTCATTTGCACTTTTTGTTACTTTAAACGTCATGTTTATCAGTGCTATCAGTGGGACAAAATTATCATTTATGTTTCTATTCATTTATTGTAATTATGATTTTCCCTCTTTTTTTTTCATTAAATCAAATTAATTAAATATTCCTTTTCAGTAGTAAATTTTTTTAATATGCAATTTCAGGGTCGCAAAAATTTCGCCAGATCTCGTGTAGAGGTAAACGAAATCTTTGAAGAACGAATTAGCAGCAGATGCGAGGATGAAAACAACCGATGGCACTAATATTAGCAAATAGTTAGTTATTACGTTAGGGCGAGTTAAAATTGAAATTTTATTCATTTCTAATTTTTTACAAATTAGAGATTATCCATATAAATTCGTTTATTTACTAATTATAAATGAAAATATGACATATTGGTAATAAATTTTATGAAATATTTCAGTTTTGGTATATATGTATATTAAATATGTAAACATTTGAAATACAAATTATCAAATATCAAAGAAGAAAAAAAATGAAGAAATTTTGCAAATAATATAAATTCTATGTTCAACAAATCATATGTTAAAGCTTAAATATATTTAAATATATTTTGCAAATGTTATAGATATTTCCTTTCATTTAGCGCAGAAAACAGTCAAATATTTTCATCGTTTTCTGCTTTCCCTCGTTTTTTACCAACAGATAAATCAATGAAAGGTATTGTTATCGGTGGATTTACCGGTGGTATCGAAATATGTATCACATTTCCAACCGAATATGTTAAAACACAATTACAATTAGATGAACGTTCGGCACATCCAATTTATAGAGTTATTTCCTTTTTGATTACTGTACTTAGTAGTTTTTTGTATTACTTTTTTGTATTATATTTGTATTATTATTTTTTGTATTACTTTTTGTATTAGTTTTTTGTATTACATGTCTTTTTTTTTCAAAATTCCACGGTAGAAATTGAATTTTTACAGAAATCCTTCATTAGATAGATTACTGTATTAGATTTGAATGTTACACTTCATTTCAGGGTCCAATAGACTGTGTTAAAAAAACGGTTCAAACCAACGGATTCTTAGGATTATATCGCGGATTACCCATATTAGTCTATGGTTCTATTCCAAAATCAGCATTTAGGTACAACTAAATTTGCTGTTTTTCATGCTTCAAATACTACTAGTATAACAGTAATATCAGAATGGGATTATCCGGTTAAATTTCCAGGTTTGGAACATTTGAAACTTTGAAGGGATATGCCGTTGATTCGAATGGCAATCTTACACCGATGTGGCGACTCTTTTGTGGTTTTGGTGCAGGTAAAAGATTTATATATCTTTTTAAATAGCATCCATAATGATATCTGAATGGTATCTTGTTGCCTGTTTGGGCAGATGTTCAGAATAGAAGTACGAACTACAAAGCACTGATGAAATTTGTAGCCAATTTTCACTTTTAGCGCTATCAAGGTAAATAGGTTTTCACAGGTCTTTCGGAAGCAGTATTTGCTGTTACACCAATGGAAACTATTAAAGTGAAATTTATTCATGATAGGCAGTTGGCTAAACCAAAATTCAAAGGCTTTTTCGGTGGTTTGAAGACAATTGTGCAAACTGAAGGCTTCCGGGTTGGTGTTTTTCTTTATGTGTTTTATAAATTCCGTAAATGTATTGCTTCCTATTATTCTAGCATGATCTTCAAAATAATCATGTCAAAAATATTACAAATATTGCAGGGTTTATATCAAGGTGTTACAGCCACAATGGCAAAACAAGGTTCTAACCAGGCAATACGATTTTTCGTAATGGAAACTTTGAAAGACTGGTAAAAAATATTTGCCATTCCTCAACATTAATTTTACTTTCAATTTCATATTTGTTATTGCCTATTGATAATACTAAACTTTGCAAAAAACAACTGGTAAATTATTGATGGCAGGTATCGTGGAGGAGATAGTTCGAAGACGGTCAGTAAACCAGTTACAGCGTTATTTGGTGCATTTGCTGGTGCATGCTCCGTATACGGTAATACTCCAATTGATGTTGTGAAAACTCGGATGCAAGGTTTAGAAGCTAAGAAATATAAGAATACAATCAACTGCGCTTATCAGATTTTAAAAACGAAGGATTCTTCGCGTAAGTTCTAATTTAATTCAAAAAATTACTCCAAAGTATTTCAAGACATACCAGTCAAACGGGTTATCTTTATTTTGAGCTTCAGATTTTTCTAAACTGGGTAAACATCATATAGATCGCATGAAGGAGAGTTTTGTTTGTTTATATTATGAGCTTTTGAACCTGACCACATCTTTTTGTGCTAACACTGTATCACATATAGAAGATAAAAAATATCTCTGCGGTACATATTTTATACTAGCTATATTTTCGGCGTATTATACTGGCAAATTTTTCTTCCCCTTGTTATGAGGTCAAATTTCCATCTAAATGCATTCATTTTAGATTTTACAAAGGTACTATACCTCGGCTATGTCGCGTTTGTCTCGATGTCGCATTAACATTTACTTTATACGACTCAATCATGGAATATGCTAACAAACTGTGGAAAACAGCATGAATTTTCAGTCCTTCGTCCACGCTTATACATTGTAGTACAGCTTGCACAATTTATCTCCCATGGGAAAATTAGTGAGAAACCGAAATCCTTCAAATGAAGATTACGAAAGTGGATGAAAACCGACCAGAAGTGGGTAGATTGATTTTGAAACTGAACTTCCTCTTAAAGTCGTGTGAAAAATACGTCTACCGACGCTTCCATATTTTAATTCATGGATTTCATTGTCTTACTCCAAAAATTGGTAAATAGAGATTATTCAGTTTAAAGTTCTTCCTTTTTTTTTTCCACGCTAGTATCAATTTTGTCTGGATAAAGTCATTCTGTAAAAGCCAATTACGGGAGTGAATGAAAACCGGTCAGAAGTGGGCAGAGCGACTTTGAAACTCGAGCTTCATCATAAAATTTTGTTGTTCTCAACTGTGTTATTTTGTGAAATTCTTTCAACTTGTAAAGTATTTAACTATAATAAAATGCACATAATCCAACACCGTAACATTTTCTCTACTTCACAGTATAAATCAAAAAACATTTAATGCACAGAAAAAGATAAGATTTACAGAACACAAACATTGACGGATATTTTCCGTTTTGTTTCCTAGTACTTTTGTTTGAGGAAATTTTTGCTAATTATTTATCGATAACAGTTGAAAATTAATGTTAGATATAGGAATTCAAATGTTTGGGATAGTGTGGATTCAATCTCAAAATTCAAGATTGTATGAGTACGAATTCGAACAGTACGCTAAATTACGCGCATATCCGTAATGTCAACAAATCCAAAAATAACTTGATCATGTCTTTTTTCCTGTTTTTAATCTAATCAGATCTTAAAATCTAGACATAAGCAATTCCCAATACATTAACATATCCTTGCAACAAATATTTTGGAAGAAAAAACTCAATGAAATTCATATGCATGTGTTGAAAGTTGTTTGATCGCCAATGAGATCGTATGAGATCCAACACTTCTCGTTGTCACCTTTCCGAACAGCTCTGCAAACCATATTGCTAGTACGTGCGGACACTGAAACAATTCTCGATGAATTAACGTTACCATAAGGAAACCAAATTTTGACAAACACTTTGATACAACAATAAGTTGACATTCTTAATTTGGTTTACAGTTCGTATTTCTCACTCCACCCCATATTTTTCAACTTTTTATTGCAATTTGATCCTATAATGAACTGGTCCTTCTTAGTCATCTATCACCGGTCTAATATTTTAGTTGATCCTACGGGTCGTAATCTATCGTAATATTAAATCATTTTTTATATGCTAATATAATTAGTAAGCATCATTTTAATTCGAAATGAAAACAGAACATGAGCTTTTTTAATCAATGAAACGATCGTTCAGAAAAAAATAGAACATGAGCTATGAAACGACCGTTCAGTCATTAATGCAAATATCCAACTTAGTGACCCAAATTTGACTCCTATGATTCTAGCATAAATTTGAAGCATTCCTTACATAACAAGAATAATCAACAATAAACATATCAAATTCAAACAACAGAGAAATTAAAACAATAAAACAAAAAACAATGAGTTTTCATGAATCAACAAAGGCACTTAAAATGACAGGCGTTTTATATCTTACAGACAAAATCATAAGATGACTGGTTAAATTTATGCAACAAATTATTGCATTTTTATGATGGTTCATTATTCTTGGGTCCGTCCCATTCGAAATATTTACACTTCTCAGGATCATCTCGACCTTTGGGACATATCCAGAAGGTACGACCATGATTTGGACCCTAAAAATTAACCGAATTCTTTATACATCAATTTGATGGACTGCAGTGTTGAAGTGATTCATTCTCAGCCTTATCATTCGACATTAAAACATGACTACCATGATTAGAAATGTCATTTTTTAGCTAGTTTTGCTATTAAGAAGTTTGATGGAAGCTGTTATTTAGACAGCAGGAAAGTTTCTTTGAGTTACTGACTCGCTTATTATATTTTTTATTAAGTTATATGACAAAAATTCAAGGAATGACCTCCTTTTTAACAATCAGACGTTTTGCTGCTTTCCCACAGGAACATTGTCGTCCTTGTACAGCTCTAACCCGACCTCTAACACAACCACCACCTGCATTGGTGATTGCCTTTTTTCGTCCTCGCGTTCCACTATTTGAATGCAATATAGAGAGGGCTAAATAAAGTTCAGAAGTTTTTGGATATTCCACTAAGCTTCATAATTTAAGACTAAATGTATTTACTATAACTACAGATAGCAATTTTAAGACTGAGAGAGATAAAATTTTAAACTAGGAAGCTCAACAAAAGAGAATTTCTAGGAAAGAAAAATAAAATAAACAAAACAAAAAAAGTGAAATTAAGAAAAAAATACATGAAAGAAGCTCAATGTCATTAGCATTGGTTGTTGCCAATTGTTCCCCACTATTAACCGTTCTGGAAGTCGATCGGCTAGCACCACGACTTCCCGATTTGTCACTTCTACCACGCCTTGTGGAAGTAGTATTTCTTGATGTTAAAGAGGCACGACCAGTTGCGACGCGCGTGTTATTCGGTGGTTGCAGATTATTCCTCTGCTCATTTTCCGGTATCGTTGTCTCAGGAAGATTTTCACGTTGATTCAAATATTGACGTAAGGCATTTGACAACATTTGAACTTTATCTTCTGCTTGTTCAAATATTGCCCGATATCTAGCAATCTGTTCCCTAAGCACATCATCCCTATTCCTGAAAGATTCTTTCTACAAACCTTTCGATCATTATTAACTTTGAAATTTTGAAACGAAAAGAGAAAGATATACATTTCTTGCCTCATTTCGGTCAGTCAAAATCTTTCAGCATTATTGGATTTAAAATTAAAAAGCCAACAACGACCTCAATCAATAAATCAACCCCAGCAATAACCATTGTATAAATTTTCCGAAAACAATTAAATCCACGGAAAATATAAATTGAAAATAAAAACGAGAGAAAAATTTAACCTTTGTCCAAGACAAATTAGTTTCAGTTGCGATTCTAAGTCAGCACGCATATGAGGTTTACTCATAGCATAACCCATCCGATCATATCCATCAACAAGTGCTAATCCAATATAGCCCGGAACAAAACGCCCATCGCTATTCAATGCGGCATATTGACGCGTTTTAATTGTTTCAATGTGCTCCGCATGCGTTGCATCCGTTCCAATACCGTATTTATCCATCAGTGCAATCAAATCAGCTGGAATAAGAAAAATTAGGCTAGTGAAAAGTCATTTTTAAGATCTTTTTGTTCTTGTAAATCCATGTTTCATGAAAATTTAAAGTTATAGTGTATAATATGCCTGAATTCAAATTTCGTTAACTGGAATAATCTTTTCCGAGAACAAATGAAGAATGCATTGAGGGTCATATAATAGTACCTTCATTAAGCAACTGAGGTGGCTGGGTTTGTCCTTCCGTTATTTGTAACTGATAATCAGTGATTATTTCATTTTCGCGATAAGAAGGCAGAATTTTATCACCCCATTTGTCATATTTATAAACATTTAGATAGCCATAATCTTCAACTATAAGTCCTGATGCCGTAAAATTTTCGTTGCCCAAACGAACCTAAACTGAAGAAAAAACTTAAGAGATGCAAAAGTATGATATAATAAGGTTGACCGTAGCATGACTACAGTCTGGCTTACCTGAACTTTAGTTTCTTGTCCCTTTGCGTCGACAGAAAGACAAGCGAGAAAATGTCGTACGATGAATTCGTAGAGCGACCATTCCAGTCCAATCAATTCATTTGTTGTAGCAAATTTTAATGGATGAATCGGAGGATGTGCTTCATCGGTTTTTGAACCATTTCTCGGACTTGGTCCATGTGCAGCAACCTAAAGGAAAAAAAAATTTAGCAATTACCACTTTCCAATCAGAAATCGTTGGCAACTGCTGTTAGTTTAAAGCGTACTACCTAGTAATGTAAAACACAAATGTACGTTTTTGAAAGATATTCTCTAATCAAAATACTAATAATGCGACATATACATGCATCTTTGTCATGAAATGGAAATCAGACTTGCACAGAAAAGGACCGCTGGGATGTGGTTACATGTGTGACAATGTAGTGATGATAATAAAGAATATTCGTTAAAAAAATGTCTGTGTGTGTCATGTCAATGGTATAGTAACGAAGAATTTTTTAATTTGAAGAATAGAGATGTATCGTTTTCTTCCGATATAAATTAAGGATACCAAATTGTCTAAAAACCTGAACTAACCTCTTGCGCAAATTCCCCCCATTCTCCACTTACTGTTTGTTGTTGCACATAAATGTTCAAATCTATATCTTTCGGAAACTTATTTGTCTCTGTACGTGGATATGATATGTAACCTACAAAAATAATTCCTATAAATTAAAATGCAAAACAGTATTTTAGAAAATCTAGAATCATTTTAAGAAATAAAACAGCAAGGAATGGAGAATCTGTCTCCCAGTAAACAGACAAACTAACAATCACCTTTATTATACAAACGTTCAGCCACAACCATTGTCTCTTTGGCGCTGAATTTTAACTTCCGAACAGCTAATTTTTCAAGTTCAACAGTGTCAAGTGCGACAGGCCTCCATTTACTCTTCGGTTTTCTTATTACCGATAAAACTCGGGCTTCTCTTGCTTCCTCACAATCGTCTAAGAGCACCTAAAAGAAAAAATCTATATCGTTGAATATGTAAATCACTTCTGACTCTTCTGTTTCATAAAAAGTCAAACGTGTAATTTAATTGAGGAAATAAAATTCACTTTCCGACATTGTGGGTCCACTTACCTGGACAACATCACGATCAAAAAGCCTTTGACGATCCCAAACAAATTCAACCATAATATCTTCTCGAGTATGCTTCATAGAAATCTTCCAGAATGTTTCCGAAATGAATTCTTTGATGGCTTGATAGCGCTCCACAATGAACCCTAATGTTGGAAACTGACATGAACCATAACTAACGATATTTTTATCCCGAAATATATTAGCGAAGTTATTCCTGGAAATTATTAAAATTGCAGCATTTAAATATGGTCACTACAAATAGTAAAATTAGCATTAAATGTAAATGAAACACAAAAGGAGACCTTAAATGAAGCGTCTGTAGCCGAGTAAATGCTGCACCAATTCGCAAATCCAATTCTGAACTGAAATAAATCAGAACGTATATACAAATTTCAACGAGAAAAAGAAAGAATAAATAAATTTGTTAATAATGGAAATGAAATTAATATCTGAAACAAATTAGAAACAACGAACCGACATTCAACGGCATCCACCAACCGTTGATCCAACCTAACCAAATTATTCAGGGCACGATTAACAGCTGTATTTGTAATTTCAGAAAATCGAGCCCGATAAACATCTAAGTTACGGTTAACCTCAGTGCATACAGAAACCACTTCAGCTCCAATAGCTTCACCTTCTCGATCACAATCGGTCCATATAACAAGCAACTGAAGTGATAAAAACAATTAACACAAAATATTTTCAAGTCAAAGTTAACAGTTAGGTGGTTTCATATTTTCAAGGAGCACTTGATTTTTTTAATTAGAAATTATTTACAATCGACCTTTGAAATTGCCGTCAATATTCGAAAATAAACGATTCCCAACCAAACAGATACCTCAGGAAACATCAGATCAATGTTCAGTATTAAGAAAAGAAAACAATTCTTCTGAGTAAATAATTATTTTTAGAAACATATTTAAAACTTACATCAGATTTTCGTATTTCCTCTACTAATGTAGCCTTAACATCTTCCATTCCGGGAATAGTACTTTTCTGGATATTTACATCGAACAACATCTTAATCGGAGTTTCGGTCCAATTTTTGAAAGATGCTGGAAAGCTATGTTGAAGCAAATGACCAGAGACACTTGTCATCGCAACATAACAATCTGAGTTTTCTGAAATGATTAGTACAATTTGATATTTTGTTCACTTATTTTCTCAAAAAAAATCTCAAAGACGTATGTAGGGTTGTTTTTTGCCTTTTTCTTTCTTTTTTTGTTTTTAAATATCTACATATTTCAAGTATAAATTCAAAGGAATGAAAAGAACGAAAACATGACCTACATATGAAATTTGAAATATTCACTAATCATTATGCAATCCTTCATCAGAAGAACAATAATCAAGCTTACTCATTTAAATTCTTTAACAGAACTGATTTAAATAAGTAATCAAGGCTTATCCATTTAAATTCTTTATAAAAATGTAACAACATCAAACATGACATACATTAATAATATAATGTGATGTATGCAACAATGGCTGTCAATTGTTTATAAAATAAGAACAGAAAGTAACTTACGCCCTACATTTGCAACAAATTGGTAAATTTTATTGAAACGACTACGACCATCACGTCGTGTTGATGTACCACGTGATAAGATTGCTGCGATACTCTTGGCTGCATCGTTTTTTTCAGCTACAAATAAAGCACGCATTGGTACATTCAATCTGAAATGATCAAGAAAATTTCATGCAAAATACTGCTATAACGTACTAAGCTTGTCAACAATATTCCAAGACTTGACGAATATTATTAAAGTTTTGGAAAAAAAACCTTCAGGATTCTAAATGTATAGTGTTTCGAAATCCTCCTATACTTATTAATATTTCCGAAGATGCTTTTACCTTTCACAAACTATCATATCCCGTATTATAACAGTAAGTTTGCCACCTAGTTTTTCATACAACATCGGTATAATTGTACGGCTGGTACGGATAAACAAAAAGGTTCATAATGTTAAAATTCAAACCGCTCCGCGTTTATCAATCTATCCCCATAATCAGCTACTGATAATTAGGATATCACTTCCTTGTACATATTCGAAAAACAATGGTATTTTTCATTTTTTTAAAAGCAAAAATAAAATATCCCCACTAACTGAAAATGGAAAATAAAAAAACAATATATATATATATACATAGGAAATTAATAAACAACCGAGGAAAAGAACTATGATAAACATAACCAGTAACATGACAAGTCTTTTTTATTTCTTGAAAATAACATACTTAAGCATTAAAAAAAATGAAATATATAAGAGAATAATTATTTAACATAACCAATTACTAGATTTTATATCGACATAATAAATTATACATACGAAGATTACTTGTACATAGCAAAATGCTGAAATAATATCAAATAATTACTTTCGTTCAATCTTGGAAAATTAAATTTCGACAGTAATGCTTTTTTAGGTTTTATTTTTACTTTCATCTATATAATAGCAAATCATTCAGTCTAAAAAAATTTTTTAAAATAAATTGGTAACCTTAGAGGTAATTCAACATAGAACTTACCGTAAATGATCGCTGTCGTTTGATAACTGAAAAAAATTACCATTAAAAGATGGAAGTTATTAATTTATAACATACCACATAGCAAAATCTGTCATAATCATGCACTCATGATACTACGAGAGAGTTCATTCAATTTTTTATAGATCTTTAATTCTTTAAAGTGCTATTACATCTCAAGTAAAATAAGTCGGACCTTACCAAGCGTAACTAAGCTCATTTAAAACTTCAATGAATCCACACTTAATTGCATTGAAAATACCTACAACGAAAGCATTACCAAAATAAGCATCTTCTAAATATCATTCTTATCATAATAAAATTTCTACAGTCTTCTTACTCATAATAAATCGCCAAATCTATCTTTAATAAAGATCGCCAAAAAACCCGCCCGACAATAGTAATAAGTCTGTTAGCCATTACAGTAACATTATGTGATAGAATGCTTAATTTGTGTTTGCCTACAAAAATTCATCAACTTATTTCGATCCATTTTTTTCAAAAAAAGAACATCATAGTCGATCCCACATAGGATGTGCGAAAAGTTTCGAAGTTGTTCTGACGAATAGATAAGCAACTGATAGGTTAACATACCTCCCTGGAGGAATTGTGAACATTGGCAGTAATTGATCAGTGGAAGGCAAGTATAGGTACATTGGGAATGTGTTCCGGATACCTGAATAAAATAAG
Organism: Loa loa; assembly: GCF_000183805.2. NCBI lineage: Eukaryota > Metazoa > Nematoda > Chromadorea > Rhabditida > Onchocercidae > Loa > Loa loa. The sequence continues at coordinate 25,158 of NW_018108576.1, forward strand.
CATAATTTGTTAAAATTATGGTTAAAGTAATTTACTTTTGTTTCGCGGTTTCTAACCACTTCCATTTCCTTTTCTTTTTTTCCACAACTTATCCGAACAATATTTCCATATGGGCAAATGTGAACTTATAACTTTTACAATAAGCAGCTAGAATAAACAATTTTTCATCATCTTGTCATTCTCCTGACTTACTTCATATACACTTCGACCATGGATAGGATCTTTGAGTAAATATACATTGCCGTTATCTGCTAGAGAAACCGCTTCTAATGCAATGCTTTCGAAACATCGGCAGATCCTGCAAAAAGTAAGAAACAATACACTGAAAATCAAATAATTATCTGTTGATGCTGGGACATGAAATGCAACTTACGGTTCTAAAACATCCAGAAGCGACTTGGAGTTTGAGGGATCATTGCGATATTCTATAGCCCTTTTCGCAATGCATGGCGACATTTCGCGCATTATCAGCCGAATTCGTGATGCTTGCAGCAATCGATCCGTTTCATTGTCTAACTTACTCAAATCGCTCATACAAAATGACCTTCAAACAGAAAAGAAGAAAAGAGTTCCTCTAAATCATTCGAAACAAAAGAGGAAGACAAAACTGAAGTCTAATAAGTAGTTTTTGCATTCATACAAAAACAAATGACAGTGTTTGCACTGAAGTCGATACATTCAATAATTTGCGAGTAAGAAATTCGAAGAACCAATCAATAATATCATATATCATAGTGTATGGCACCGCAAGTTCTGATACAAAATAGTAAATTTCGGTAAATTATTGTTAGGCTTCAACTTCTCAAGGAATATTCAAATGTCGGACTTTAAGAAATAGACTTTATTGGTGTAAGCAAACATACAAGCATGTGTAAACTGAGCATATCAACTTCTGACTGAGCAATTTCAGGGATTATATATCTATAAAGTAAGCAAAGGAAGAATGGGTATATCAACTGATTGCCTATTATCATCACTGCCTTCCATTTCATCATTTGCCTTTCCTTCCACCTGTAAAAATGCTGATAACAACAGCAATCACAAGTATCGTTAATTTAATTCCCCAAGTCTACCATATTACCCTAGTCACTTCCTTATATTTGAAAAAATATTTTAGAGAGACACATTCCCATTCTTTACAAGTGCTGATAAAGATTTATTTCACAATTATCTCATTCATTTTACAAAAGTGATGAGGATTCATATGTTCAAAATATTTCAAAGTAGGGGCTTACCACAACCTTACTTTCTATCTCTGCCGGAGAGATAACATAATGATGGTCTATTTTTTCACTCTCCTCAGCAGTACTCATTTCAATATCATCAATGATAACGCTGTACTCATCCCTCCTATATCGTGATCTTCGTTCTCGTGGTCCTTAATGAAATTTTCCAAAGAATGTTTCAAGGGAAATTAACTTACTAATCTTCAGTAATCTTGTCATTTTAAATCTTAATAGTAGGGACAAAAATACTCTTTTTCATTTGAAAAGAATTTTTTCCCGAAAGTTACAAGTGTACCTCGTCTTTCTCCTTCTCTAACATGATTGTTAATAATATGACGATCAAGGTTACGTTTAGTGATACAGCAGTAGGAACATTTTGGACATGAATAAGGCTTTTCACCGGTATGCGCTCTGAAAAAACAGCCAAGAATGAATGAATTTACAGTTCAACGATAAGTGAAACATTTTCTCAAATATCCAGTTTCATAAAAAAAATCACGTGGTTTTTTTAGATTTAAAATGTACTTACAAGATTTTTTTACCTGACGTGAACTTTTAACGCAGATGTTGTTCGGAATCGTTTTTGACAATATGTACAAACAAAAGGCAATTCACCAGTATGTATCCGATAATGGGTACCAAAATTATGCTTATAAAGTACCAGACCACATGTTGGACATTCCATTTTCGGCCGATAAATATCATCATCATTAGCACTTGCTGGTGCCCCAATTACTTTCCTTTTGCAATTGGTTGCATTAGAACCGTGTGTATCTAAATTGAAATACAATTTCAGTAACTTGTCACTCTGAAACCAATAATAATCCTCGAATTATACAATCAAATCGACTTAACAACACTCTATCCATTCTTAAAACAAATGAATAGAATGTGAAGGAAAAGAGAATTCAATATGGAGAATTTAAAGTTGAATTATGCGAAAAAAATTTTTGCATTTTATGGAATTTTAAGAAGCGTAAAACTTTGAAATCCATAACTATAGCTATCATTGCCATTAATGACATCATCGCTTTCTTGCCCACTTTGCTTTTCAATCGACACATAAATCTTCAGTCCGCCAGGACTTTCTAATATTCGCGCATTTTCCAGCTCAAAAGGTATTTTGTGGGGCCTGAAATAAAGACTTTTTTTTCTATTCAAACAAACCAACTATTCCAAGAGATCTTGAAAACTATTACTTTATGAAATATTTAAAATTTATTCTTAAAAGCTTCACTTTATAATGATTATGCAAGTAAACCTTTCGGAAGATGACCAATACTGTTGTTTCGATCCTGATGTGGAACTGAATGAAATAGGTGTTGTTTTTGACGTTCCCGTCATTGCTGCTACTTCTGCTTTTTTAACCGGTGAACATTCTGCTTTACAATTTGCTGACAGTGGAAGATTTGTTTTTGAAGTGCTCGCTGAATTATTCGTTTCCGGTATCAAGATTGGAGGATCATCGCCCTACGAACAGGAAAAAAGATAACCATATATGAAGATATTGAATTTCCCAATAGAATATTCAAAAATGGGCTTGAAAAACTCATATCCATTTTCAAATTCCTTTTTTTTTCACGTGCATAATTAATTCGAACTGAGAAATCTCTTACCCTGCAAATAACAAGGCAATTTCTCATTTTAAATTTTTATCGCCGCGAATTAATTACACGTGTAAAATCACGAAAAATCAATACTGTAAAGCTGGTTAAAGTTCGCATAGTTAAATTAGTTATTACGTTCGCTTTTTCATGAAGCCCTTAGAGAACAAACATACCTTAGCCGTAATTCCAGCATGTGTCGTAAGGGAAAAAACAGTAGTTGATTCTGTTAATGATGGCATGCTTGAAAATACATTGACAGCTTCATTTTCAAATGATTCAATGATGCATACTTCCAAATGTAAATATAATTCTTGTATTGTTTGAAATCGTTTATGGCATTCAGCGCACAGCAATGGATGACGAGAATTTCGAGCTGGAATGTGAATGGATCCATATCGTCTGCTCGATTCAGGCATCCTAAAATTTGAGAAAAAAAAGATCACCTGAAAATGGCCATAAGATGAAACCAGAAAGAAAACCAATAAATATGATGTAATAAATAATACCAATAGACTGTTGGACTTGTCAACCTTCCATATCTCTGGTTAGCAAGAAATTTTAGCAAATATGTCAAAAAAATTCAGAAAATCAAATATATGCATGGCATCCGGATGTCTAATAAATTCCACTCCAGAAATGATCTGTACAATTTTCTCTCGCCATTTTTTTTTTCAAAAAAAAGAAAAAATAATCCCAGACTAAATTTTGCAAATAGCAAAAACTATCTAATTTCAATAATTAAATCCGTATTAAATTTGTATTAAACAGTATTGTAGTACGTAATTTGCATTTCTAGGGTAATTTCAAGTATTTTATAAACACAGCATCATCTTGATTTGTTAAACAATGTTTTGTATTCCTTCCAATTTATGACTAACATTGTCTGGAATTAATGTTTTTTGAATCACTTCCCAATGCATATATGAGTAGACAGTTTCTCTATATTGCCGTACGCACTATTCAGTTCTCTCTTACATCTTTTACAAACGTATATACGCCCCTGCAATAAAAACATCGGATTTTCGTCTGGAAATTGTTTATAAAAAACTCTACTTCAACAGCAAACATTCCTACATATTATTTCAATTCAATGCTGATCAAATAATGCAACCATTATGTCATTTGGAATGGTTTTACCACCAATCATTCGCAAACATAAAAAACCGAAAATTACGCTCCATTCAAATTCATGAAACATGAAGATATGCACTGGAATAAATACTTTTTACAACAAATTATGCTTCAATATTTCTTTTCATCAGATATGATGCAGAAAAATTTATACAATTCGCAAGCTCTGTACGATAAACAGCTGGCACAATTATTTTACAATTGGTAACAAATTCACATCGATAATACTGCTATTGCACCAGTAATATTCACAATAAATGGGTAGTGAACTGCGTAAAGTTTTTCAAAATCAGTTTCTTATTTTAAGTTAAATCGTGGAAATTTTGCAATAGATCAATATTCCATTTGAACTCTACTTGTGGAAGGCGAAAGTCGCCTTTCTGAATCTGTATCGCTCATATTGTCTAGCAATTCACAAAGCATAACATCTCTTCTCCAAGCTTCTCGCCGCGATAAGGCTGTCTTCGGGCTTCATCATAGCTACTCCTCCGCTTAGTAACTGCACCTTCCATTGTTCCAACTCGCTGCTCCATCGACTCACCAATATTCATATCCTGGAAATCTCGAAAATCGAGCAAAATTTTCAAATCTAGAAAAACTTTAAGCATGGGGTTTCGAAAAGTGAGTAATTCACTGTGATCAGATTTCTAGTAACGAGAAAGCCACTATTTACGAGCAAAACATTAAAATAAAAATAAATGAAAAATGATACCTCAGTATTAAGCACCGGAGAGGCTGAAAGTACCGGAGGTACCTCATCAATAACCTGATTTAATGCCTCATGACCCATCGCCAAGTATGTGCGAAAGCGACTCGTAACTTCCTGAAAATCTGAGATATATTACCAAATAGGATTTATCAATTACAGGCCAGTTTTCGGGTATAACTTCAGAAATAACATATGGTGAACTTGCAGTCCTATAGAGGAAATATACCTCAATCGTTTTAATCAGTAATTTCATCATCGATTGCAACGCATCTCGCGCCTGCACCGGCCGATATTCATTTATCAGATGATGCATATTGATGAAAAGAAGACGTAGATTATTGATTTTCTCCAGGCGCTCTGGATGATTTGGACATCTTGAAATAGCATTATAATGGATGAGATTAGAAAAACCAAAAACTATATATTTTCGTCTTAACAATCATGTCATCGTTTAAGTTTTTTCATTTCGGATATCCCACTTTTTGTCAGTGAACACATTGACAAAATCAACTCACTAATAATAGTACATAAGCAATATCATTTTCTCGAAATTGGTATTCCTACAGCAGCATTTATCACCGCACAGCAAGAAAAAAAAAGCGGTGTAAATGAAGGTTTAAAGATTTGTCCATTATATCAAACTGTATTCTATTCGATCCTCATCATTATTTTTCAAATCAAGATTTCTCTTTTTTCTTCGTGCTTTTTTCACTAAACTGTTTACAACAATCTTTGCACGGAATGCCTATTTATTTCCTTATTCAGAGGAAATATTGCATCGTTAATGTCTCAAAAGGATGAAGTGATGCCTCCACAAAAGTTTGTTAAAAGACAGCTACTTTTACCGCTTTTCTTCCCTCATCCTATCTTCCATCTGCATTAGTTCTGATTCTGAATAAAAATTTGAAGGATCAGATTATCGTCGTTTGGATCCAGTCACGGTAATTAACTCCACAAAATCAAAGAGGAAAAAATTAAGTCATAGTGTAGCCATACAATCGTATTCCTGTTTAGCCATAAACTATCAGCATACCGTATGAGGATATCGAGAAGATCAAGGAATGCAGCAACTGTACTCCTGTTCAACTTCTTCAGTTCACTTCTCCAGTCGCCATTACTCGAAAATAACTGCTGCATTTTCTGAGATTGTAGCGATCGTATCATTTCCTACAAAATTATTTTAATTTCTGTAACATATAAAAAGGCAATTCTGCCAGATTTCATAGAAATTAATCTTAATCCAACTCACTCCGTTCAAAAAACATTATCATTCCAAAGGATTTCAAAATTATTCGAGAAGACCAAAAATTGTGAAAATTCTACAAACAATTTTGCCAATAACTAGAGTAATAATAATGGTTAAACAGCAGGCATTCTCAACTTTTATAGAGGAATTAAACTAATTAAATAGTACAGGAAGAATAAGAGAAAGAGGAAAAAAGAAAGTAACACTATCTAAACTAATCAAATCATTTTAGCATTTTTCTTTGCAAGATAAAAATGATATTCTAAGTCCAGGAGGAGAGAAAAATGGTTCGTATAGAAGAAAAATCGGAAACCTCCTCGAAATTGTATTCCTCGCCAAAAACCGTAAATTCTGATGGTACAGCCGGTGGTGGTAATACATTCTTCTTTGCTACGTTAGCATCCGTATATTGACGAGCATATTCCGGTGGTTGAGGAAACGGACTTACACCAACTGGATGAGCTGCCATATGCACTTTTTTTTTCCCAAATCTGTAAATTACATTCTCAGCCAAATTATTGCTAAATTAAAATTTATATCATAGTTGAAGGAATTTGTTGAGCAAATTAGTGATGCTTTGATTGGATAAATGGATAAATGCACTGATATTCGGATTATTAATACCGATTATTGACAGTTTAGAATCTTTTCTTTCCTTTTCATCTAATCCGGAATTGTTCCATTTGATATTCTTATGGTCACACCTGTGTTAATTCCATTTTCCGGAGAGTAAAACTACTCCTGAAACTTGTGGAATATGCAAAAATCATCTGCGACTACCCCCGCATTTCACGGACAAATTTACCCCCCGCGGAGACATCATTCAGAAATACTACATATCGGGCAATCGCAGAAACTGATTCGCAGAATTGCCGGGAAAAAAAGAAAATCGTTGTGACTGAAATATTCCCGAATAGTATGAGGTTTGAGAGATAAGAAAGAACAACGATGTTTGCTAGAGAGTACATGGTTAGCGAGCAGAAGGTTGGAGAGTAAACGAAACAGTTAAAGAATAAACAAAATAAGCACCGGCTTAAGTGCGAGTTGCGGTAGGTTCGATTGATGCCGGATGACAGATTTGATACCGGATTTAGTTGATTGCTTTGTTTCCATTTTATCCGGTAAATGTTTGCCTTAGAATATTTCGACTTCCCAAATTGTAGGGAATGGATAGGAATGACTAATTTTTTTTCGGAATAGGAGTGTAAAGAGAGGATAGAGCCATCCTTTATTTTCCGGGTCTGAAATGGAAAGAGAAAGAGAGAGGGAAAGTAATGGAATGGAAAATTTGTTTCTCAGGAGAATCATGTTGAATTTCTTGATGCGGTTAAAGAGTAAGATATGGATAATGGGGACTGGTTAATTTAGATATGAAAACGATTGGTAGGAAATTTAGTGCTGGACTTTTCTCTTCTTCTGGTTAAGAATCTTGCAGATAACTAGCTAATCTAGCTAACTATCACACATTTTGCTTCATCATTGTCCAGAATAATCTGATCTTTTATATGGGAGCAGTGGATTAGTTTCAGCTGTTCAGTATTCCTATCAAGTAAGTAAAGGATCTTAATTAAGGCAGTCGGGTAATATAAATAAATCGTGTACGCAAGTTTTGAGATAATGTTTTTCCAGTAACTTTTAAGAATGTAAATGGAGTGTTCATGAGGTGCAAGAACATGATTGTGCATAATTTACTGTCGATGTGACCGTTTTTTGTATGCAAATTTTATTTTTGATACATTTTTACATGTATTTGTTGTGTAGAAAAAGCAAAGAGGATGCAATCGTTAAGTGGTTTGAGCAAAAAGAAATAGAATTCCTTCTTCTGGATTGATCGTTACAGTTGACATTGATAAGCAGGAAGGTGCATCATTCGAACAATGAACTTTTCTTGTCATTATCTACAAGATACAAGAAGATTGACGAAGCAATTCAATGAGGTGACAAAGTTGATGTCTCAATAACAGGACCAGAACTTATATGTGAACAAGTGAGTAATGAAACGACTGAACAGATTCAGGAGTTACGTTCATATCCACCATTACTAGTGATATGGATAATTTGATATTTCCTGACAAACTTTTGGTGCAATAAGCTGGAAGAATGATGTGTTACTATTGTTAAGAGTATAAAGACGCCGAAAATACATAGTGCAAATGATTACTTTTATCCTGCTAGATTACACAATTTTACATCATCAATTTAAGCGATAGAAACAAATGCATATGATTTACGACCTATAGAGTAGCTTGGAGAAAAGAAGTAAAGATCAAGAAGGATGCAGCCGATAAAAGAAGTAAAGACAAATTGGTATAATGATACTAGAAGTAACTAATGCAAAGAAAGGGGAGATAATGTAAAGAAACGTAAGAAGTTGATATCATTATTACGATTCTCCTCTCATTTGTAGCGATAGTAATTAGAAGGTCGGTGTTGTTGGGTGTAATGCATGAGATTATTTACAAGACAATTGTGGAGTTATTCAATGAGATAATCATCTTGGACTAGATAAGATTCGGAAATTTCTTTGATAAAGCCAAATTGAATACAATAGGAGTTAAATATCTCATATTGCTTTTATCTTGGATCCAGTGATGTTTACTTATAATGGTTATGGATAATTCGATATTTCCTAACAAACTTTTGGTACGATAAGCTGGAAGAATGACATGTCACTATTGCTACGAGTATAAATTCACCGGAAGGAAGAACCATGACTTTATGGATCTTTGCGAAAGATACTGGGACTATAATTTAATATTTAAATTGTCTGAGGAGAGAAAGTGTATTGGAGTTAGCATAACGAATACGAAAGCTGTAAGAAGCAATTCAGGTACCTTTCCCAACTGTCATCGCCTGAATTCGATAATTTCGGTGAGATTTCAAGGCTTGAACGTCCGAAATTTGCAAGATATTGTCTGGAAATCAAGCCTTTGCACATTGTGTACATAAAAAATTGTCTCCATTCCATATTTGATGTGAACTACATTATTTGTATTTATTTAAGGAATAAAGGTAGAGAGTTAACTGGGTAGATAAGGGCTTAAAGGTGGCAAAGGTCAATTAACACAAAAAATAAAAATAAAAAGTGGTGACAAAGATGACAAAGAGAATGCTTTTTAAGTGGCTTGATCAATGTGGAGAGATGAACTCAATAAAGCGAAAATTGATGTAGAATGGATTGACCAAAGTGAAACAGTTGACTTCATTTGTTGTAACGGTCACGGTAAACGGCCAGGACAAAAGAAGGAAAATGTGTGTAAGAAACCACGCGTAGCATTGTAGAAGAATTCGATACAATTTAATCGGAATTCTAGTTCAGTTCATTTACTGTAGTAGTGAACCACTAGCAAGTAGTAGCGACTACCAATTCAATCGATGGAGAAATCGAAGAATTATTTGGTGAGACGAAAGGTTCAGAATCTCAAGAATGGGATCAGAAGCTGCAGTTCAATGGGCAATATCAACTAAACAGAAATTGAGAAAGTTTGGGATGGAAGTAACTAACCTACGAGAATAATCAGTGTTGTACTTTTTGTTTGTTTCTATATAATTCATTAATTAGGAACTAACCAGAATAACGAGGAATAATTTGCTGGATATCAGAAGGTCAATAAAATTATCAAATTCGTGACAACTTGAAGCTATAGAAGAGAATGCGGAACACTTAAGTGTAGAACTATTAAAAAATAAAGGAGGTCTACCAAAAAAAACCAGGAAATACATCGTAATCAATGAACTAATTGAGGACAATTTGAAAAAAAATAAAATAAAATTAGATAAAAGAACCGAACTTGTATTTATGCCTCAACTATTAAACTTAAGCAATAATAGGAAATTTTGATGTAGTAAAGAATGGTATGTTTACTTCAAATAAACCATACTATATATTGGATAGAATGTTTGCAGCATAATTGGTAATGAATGAAGTAAAATCGACAAGGAGTAAAGAGGACCCAAGGAGATTTTACACCTTTTGCAGCAATAATTCACTGTTATTGGTGCTGGAATACAAGAAACAATGGAGTAATGATTCAACAAATGACTGCAATATATTGGAACTATATTTTGTCAAGCAAATGAATAGATAGGATAGGAGTGGAAAGTTCAACAATGCTATCAGTCAATCTATAAATGCAATACGAGTTAGACTTCTTATATATTTATACAGCAAATAAAGTTTGTATGTGTTGAATTCATAGTTTATCCAAACTATGCTCTTTGACATGATACAGTGCAACATATTGTATCGGGTTGGATTTGGTGCAAGTAGTTTGGAATTTTCCGGATTATAATGACGTTTTTGATCAGGATTCCCTTTGCTATTTGTGTATGCCTTAATTTTAGTTCCAGATAGATATTAGAATTAAACATCAATCATACAAAAAAACCGATGCAAGTAGTTTGGAATTTCCGGAAGGGATTCATCACATTTCGATTATCATTTACCTGTTACATCCCAATGAAATGATTAGGTTGGATTCTTGTATTTCGTTAGGGTAGTTTTACCGTTTAGTGTATTTCGTATTTTTATGTTTCATTGTTATTAGATATTTTTATTTTTCAGATATACGATGGGTTTGTAAACAGAGTTTGTTATTTTGCAAGACTTTAAGTTGTAAACAATGGCTATAATATTAAACTTTTAACTCGTTAAATTGGGGATATCGTTCGCATAAGTGGAAAGATAAATGTGAAGGATGATTGGACTGTATGCTATATTCATTAATTTACGATATTCATTCATATTCGCTATAATCATTAATGACTGAACTATATTCATTAATTACGGGAGTTCACTTTCATTGCAACACCAAAATGTGCAATATTTCAGGTAGCATATTAGGACATGGTACTATAATGATGTTTTTGATCAGAATTCTCTTTGCTATTTGTGTATGCCTTAATTTTAGTTCCAGATAGATGGTAAAATGAAACATCAATTATACAAAAAAGTCGATGCAAGTAGTTTGGATTTTCCGGAAGAGATTCATCACATTTCGATTGTCCTTCCAATGAAATGATTAGGTTGGATCCTATAGAAAATGCTTCTTTTTTTTCTTCATAAAATTCAGATATTTTCCAACTTAAAGAAGTGGTGAAATTCAGAACATATTTTCGCCAATATGAATATTTTCAATTATGTTTACTCTGGTGTGCAAGACTATTCTAAATCCGCAGCTGATTCGTTGTGACCAAAACAACTCGATATTGCATACTAACTTCAGTTGGAAATATTGCTGAAACAAACGAAGAGTAGAAATATGGGAAGAAATATAGCATATAAAAGTATATGGAAAGGCATGAGTACATGAATGAACATTACATTTGTTGCATGAAGAACAAATCTTTATTAGCAAATCCGAATCTCAAATTTTATTTAAATCTTGACTAAAAAAAATACGCAAAGAGGACTGTGACCTTTGTTCTTACGCTTTTTATTGTACATGTCAACTTTTCAACATCCTTATGATGCATTCACTTCATATGGTCATCTTAATTGCTAATTTTGGTTGTCAACTGAAATAAGCACATAATGTCGATTGAAAGTTGACATGTAACGTTGAAATACAATTTAATTAATCATATTCATCTTACCCTTATTCCAGGTTACTATTTAAATCAAATTGTGTCCCACGTATATGAATTTGTAATGGGGAAATGTTTTGTATTGAAATTAAATTTTTCAACTGCTTTACGTATTCACTAATAAAACATACACTAATATAGACAAAAAGAAATTGAAAACATTCCTCCCTATCATTACTATCATTGGTTATCTTAAATTCCTTTAATTTTTTATCATTCAGCAATCCTAGTGGAAGAAAACAAACTTTTAGAGAATTCAAATGTTTCGGTACAAAGATTTCACTATATCACACTAATTATTTGTGGTAACACTACTAACCGATCTAAGCAATGTCCAATGTTCAGGGTCCATTTGTTCTATTCTTCTTTCAATGATCTTTTTTTTGTCTTGTCTTTTCTCTTCCATATCTACTTTACAGATAATTCCTTTTCTTATTCTCTTATAGTATAAATTTAATAAAATTCGATAGATGATTTTTAAAATTATATCTGAATTTTTTTTCTGGAAAAATAATTTTAACAACGATTAAAACTGATTTCAACTTTTAGTTTAAATATAATTCATTCCATACTTTTTCCCATCATATTATTAGTTATGAAATAGAATAAAGAGATAATAACCGTATTATGATATTGATCATTACTGTTCTTTTAATGACTAATGAGAGAAGGAGATGGTACAACAATCGATACCAAAAAGTTAATCTGATAGTACTAGAGAGGAAAAGGGAAAAAAAAAGTGGATGTGATTTTTGGTCGTGGCGGCGCTAAAAGAAGTGAATGATGGACCTTCGATGGTCCACTTCATTGTCACATATTTCCTATTGCCACTAAAAACGATTTGACTGAGGAAATGAAACGAAGAAAAGCATTTGTTAAAATTAATTTTTGTAAAATTTGTGAATAATAGCTTTTTTTTTATACGTATCTTACAATAAATGATTGTATCAACTTAATTCAGTTAAATTCGTTTCGATAATCATAATTCTTTCAGTGTTAACACATTTGCTAATCGTTCAATAAATTTTTCCTTATAATAGTATATAAATATTAGTGAAATAATAAAATTGTTAATTACTTAGGAATTTATCAATTATAGTAAAATTTTTAGCTTACTTTAATTTGCTTTATAATTGTAACTAATTTTGCAGCATTTTGACCATTTCGATTTTAAAGTCATCGCAAAAAAAATTGAAAAGTATTTTATTTGTCATAAGATACCTATCATAACCATTCTTCCATTCTCTCTACTTAAAATTATTTCATTTGTATTTCACTTTTTCTTTTTTTACAAAATATATTTGGTAAAAAGAAGGCTTTTAAAAAGAGAAAAAAGAAAAGCGAAAAAGATGGAATAAAAAAGAGGAAAAAATTATGATTTAATTAAGACAAAGCATACTAAATCAATATAATGATATATATGTAATGTATTTATATGAAATAATGACAAAGATACTAAATCTTGATTGTAAAAATGAGGGATAGGAAAGAGAAGGAAGGGGAAAGGTCATCAATCACAGAAGGAAAAAGACATTGTTGGTAGTGGTAGTAGTAGTAGTAGTAGCTAGTAATAGCGACGAAGTCAATGGTTAAATATGCTTTTTCTCTCTTTCCCTTCCTCTCTCTCTCTCTCCTTCTCATTCTCCTCCCTTTCTATATTTATGTTCTAATTATCGTTCGTTAAATTTCTTCTCCCTAAAATATTTTTTTTTCCCCCCGATATTTCGTTGATCATTTTTGTATTTATTACAAAATTCGAGAAATAATTTGTAAATAATGAAAGATATTTATTAATTCATTTTCCTCTTATCTATTTTTTAATCTTTCATTTTCCTCATTTTTTCTTTATCAACTTTTCTGCATATCAACGCTTAATTATGAGCTCTACTTGTTAAATCATCTTAGTGGTAAAAATAACACCGTACAGTTTAATTTATAATTTATCATTCCTACTTTTTTTTTAAAAAAAAAAAAAAAAAATCTGAGAATTATTCTTATGCAATGAAATGAATAAAATAGGCAGAATGCTTACTTAATTGTTCGATTTATTAATTACTAAGGCAAACTTCATTATGTTTCCTAAGCAGTTAAATTAGTGCAAGCGGAAATTTTAAACAAAATGTTTAATTGATTTACTTTTTAAATGATAGCAGTATGTGATTGGGAAGAATGAGCATTTCGATTTTTGACATTTGATGAGAGAAATGATTATTTTTTGGGAGAATTTTTGTCATTTAGTTTAATTTATACATAAATGTTTGCAACTGGTTTCTTTGTAACATAACAATGTATTACACGTATATATGTTTTCATTATATATTTGTATAATTTTTGTAAAATGAAAAGAATAAGTGACAACATTAAATAAAAATCGAATGAATCAGTTATTTCTCTTCCTTTTCTTTTTCGCGGTTTCATCGAATTGCGGTAGCACGATGTGAAAATTTTCTTCCTACTTTTACAGGCTTTTTTTGGGGTGTATTTTATTTTGTGTGTGTGTTTTTTTCGCAAAGATAATGGATCGAAAAGCAATGATAGCAGATCGAAAAGCACGTTTTAAGCATATGGGTGAGGATCATGGTGATAGCAAAGAAACAATTGACAAAGTTATAAAGGTATTCCACTTCATTTTTTACTTTTTGTTTTTTGTTTTTTTTGGTATAAGTAGTAATGCAAGTACAGCAAGAGTGCATTATTATCATTGGCATTCTTTTCTGTTGTTTATCATATTCATCTATAAAGCAAAGAATGGCTGCATTGTGAAATGTGAATTACGTGTTCTGGACAAGTCCAAATTTATGGGGTTTGTTGACTATGGAAATTTTTTTTACAAATTTTAAGGAAATACCAAGAACATATTTTTTGATTAATTCCAACTGTAAATTGTACAAACTGAAGAAGGACAAAAAATGTTATTTCGGAATTGGTAGTAAGTGGGTTGGGAATGGTAATGATGACCACTAGAAAAGTAATACAGCGAAAAATGGAAACATTCGTTCTTTTGAGTTTGAGATGAAGTGAAAAGATGTGCTTTGCAAAGTTACGCAATTTGAGTGAAGAACCAAATGATTAAACCAAAATTGATTCACTAACGTATAGATGTTGTAGTGGAGGTAAGCTGCTCGGGGACTTTGTTACCGGCTTGACAACAATGGCGTGCTTTAATAAATGGGTTATTGAGATTTATCATAAAGCAGCCAGTCATTTTTAAGAATACGGTTTAATTTCAAGTTTTTACTTTCAATAACGAATATGAATTTGAATTTCATTCGTTTTGAACTCAGTGCTATCATTAAATTTCAAAATGAAAGATTTCTTTATTGCACTGGAATTAAGCATTCATTGTTCATGATAGGCAATTTTTAGTCTCAATTTTGCTGAAATAAAAGTCATTTAAAATCCCCAACTCCAAACAATCAGTAGTGTGAAATGATAACTTTATAATCAGTTATGAACAAAGTACATTATAAAATGGTGTTAGTTGGTATGAGAATGGACAGTTTCTTCTAGTTGAAAGTATCAAATATGAAGATTTGAAAATGGTATATGCATCCGCAGGTTCTTATTATTCCTCGAACTAATAAATTTATCAGTTAATGATTCTCAGTTAATTCAGTTAATTAGCTCTTCTTTATTAAGAGAGAAAGAACAGAATTGTTTTAATGTAATGATAATATTGGTGGGCATACTCAACCTTAAAACAAAAGAAGAAAAAAGAAAGATAATGATTGAATTTTTTCGGATATTTTTACTGGATCATCTGCAATAATTGTTTCAGGGAACTTCACCATTATGGATTCAATTAATTATTCTTCTGTTACGTGCATGGTTTTTTATATATGACTGCTTGAACTATATACCATATGAGTTATTCAACTCACCCACTGCTAAATTAAAACGAAGTGAAAGGATAAAGGTTTGTTATTTCCTACTTTATAAGACTGTTTGGTTTATGAATCTCTCACTGATATTTGCATTTACATACCACTTAACTAGTATAATCGATGGAATTACATTCGGAACTAGAAATTCATGCTTTTTACATTATATAGTTTCATCTCTGTCATTTGAATCCCACATATTTAGGCAAGGCCAATCAAGGATCCTGATAGCCCATGGATTAACGTTGATGGTCCAGTCACTGAAGATTTCCCTGGTGTAGATACAGTTGATAAACTATTTACATATGTAGCAATGCTGCATGGTGACATACCGGCGTTAGGCACCCGAGAACTGCTGGAAGTGTACGAAGAAAAACAGCCAAATGGACGTATATTCGAAAAAGTAGAATTCTGCTGAAGTTTAAATTTCTAGACATTTTGTTGGAAAGAAAAAGATTCAGTTGTTTGAATTAAATGCAAGAAGTGCTTCTCAGTACTTACATTTTCTTGCTAAATAGTGAAGTCAGTGAAAATGTATCCTTTGACGAAAATCTTCGATGAAAATGTATTCTTTGATATATTTTGTGTCTTCGGAGTTAGTAATTGTACTCTAGAAAATTTCTATAAAAATTCGAATTTCAGTGGGTGATGGGTAATTATAATTGGCAAACTTTTGCCGAGGTTCATGAAAAAATTGGTCGAATAGCTTCGGGTCTAAAAAATATGGTGGAAAATGATAGTCGAGTGAGTTCTTTATGTATTTTAAAATTAATGAGTTTCATGCATTCACTTACCTTTCGAAAATAACTTCTTTTCAGGCGGTGATTTTTTCGGAAACTCGAGCTGACTGGTTCATCACTGCGTTCTCTCTCTTCAGAATTAATGTACCAATTGTAACAGTATATGCAACCCTCGGTGAAGAGGTATGACTAATCTGCGTATTGATGTTTGGTTGAAATAAAATAAGGCCATGCATTCAGATACTGAAATTGTCGTAAAGGATTGGCTGAAACTACCTCTTGAGAGTACTGGAACCATTGTGTTTTTGTCAGATTTGACATTTATTTGATAGATTCCAATCTAGTCTTTTCTCACTCTTACCCTTTGCAGGCAATAGCTCAAGCAATCAACGAAACTGATTCGACATTGCTGATAACATCAGCAGAACTTCTGCCGAAAATCGCAGTGATCGGGAAGAAGTGTCCGACATTGCAGTCCTTAGTCTATTTCCGTCCCGTGCATCCTTCGAAGAAAATTACCGTCATGGATATCATTAAGCAGCAGTTTCGAAGTGTCATGTCATTGGATGAACTAGAAACTTGCAAAAATACTGTTTCAGGTTGTTGCTTCGTTGTTTGCAGATATTCTTGGTACTTACATATATATATATATATATATATATATATATATATATATATATATATATATATATATATATATATATATACTACTACTACTATACTAT
>NW_018108576.1:42561-51660 GCF_000183805.2 Loa loa
CCACCAAACTATNCATGTATATATATATATATATATGTATATATATATATATATATATCCATTTGCAACGTTCAGACTGTTACATTGAAATATAAAACTTTTTTCGTGTGATTCAGATGACTTTACGGATCACCCAAAAAGTTGATCTTATGAAACATTTTTTTGCAGAAGTTTCACCAGCTGGACGAAATGACATAGCAATGATAATGTACACAAGTGGTACCACTGGAGCTGCGAAGGGAGTGATTTTGACGCATTATAATATCGTATCATCGGTGGCCGGATTAGGCGCTGCACTACCTATCATCAACCACACCGACGTCTATATTGGGTATCTTCCACTGGCGCATATCCTGGAGTTTGCGGCAGAACTGACCTGTCTGGTACGTATTTGTATTCTCATTAACATTCCAAGTTGGAAAAGAAAGGACTAGTAACAAGTTGTTACTGAAAATAATGTCTGCTTTTTCCCTCTCCTTATAATTTAGAGCTTAGGTGTAGGTCAAATTGAGTTTCGTGAAAAACAAAAACTTGAGTTTTGCAGATTTTTTATTTCAGACGCGGAATTGTCGTGTTGGATACTCAAGTCCATTGACACTTCATGACCGTGGCGCTAAAATTAAGCCAGGTACACATGGAGATTGCTGGGCTCTAAGACCAACAATTTTGGCCACAGTGCCGGTTAGTTGTTTTGATATACGAAATTTAGGCCTAATCCTTGTTGTAAAGGAAGCGATTATCTGGTATGTCAAGATGCGGTTATTGAATACTCGTAACCTAAAACTTTTGATCATTTGAGCAGCATTTAAACACGCAAAGATATTAACTGTCTGAGTTTGGCATCACTTGGAAATCTGCCAAGAGTGAAGTATGCTCGAAACTGGGGTAGTATAAAGTTGATTAACATAATCATTGTTGCTTTTAAGGCAATAATGGATAGAATATTCAAAGCTATAAGTGACGAAGTTGCATCAGCTCCACGTTTGATGCAGGAACTTTTCCGATTAAATTATGAACGAAAGCGGGCACGTTATCAGGAAGGATACTGCAGTCCATTTTTGGATAGGTTTTCTTTTTTAATGTTTTTTAAGAAATGTATTGTAGCTTGAGACCATTTGAATTTTCTTCTAAAATTTCTCAAGCTTTTGGGGAAAGATAATTAATGCATTTAAAGAGCATATCGGCGTTTATTTTTGTGTACCCTCACTCATAAGATAAATTTATGGTTCTGTATGCTTACTGATTTCAAATTAATTGAACGCTATTTGTAGAATTGTTTTCAAAAAGATTCGGCGTCTTTTGGGCGGCAAACTGCGAGGTATATTGTGTGGTGGAGCAGCACTGAATCCAGAAACTCAACGTTTTATGAATATTTGTATGTGCTGTCCAGTTATTCAAGGATATGGACTAACTGAGACATGTGCAGCAGTTGCTATCGCTGATGGTTGGAAATCGTTTCTTTTACTTTTTTTTAATTGTTGAAATAAAAATAGCCTTTGCATATTGTAATGTAATTCTTACTAGTGATTACTGACATTATTTTACTTATCTCCCGTTTCCAATCCTCTAGTAATTGGACTGAAATATTTTCCGGTTACTGAAGAAAAGTATCACAACTTGTAATTTGCTAAATTTAATCAGTAGAGCTCCATTAAATCAAAACTTATTAACTCGAAAAAAGTATGCAATTCAGATGCTATTTTTTAGTCAATGACCTAAGCACAGGAACTGTCGGTCCACCCGTGCGTTGTTCACGAATACTTCTTCGCGAATGGAGTGAGGGTAATTTTTCTCTGTCCTCTTGCATGAATGCCTTACTCTTAACTTATAATTAGACATTCCATAAGTAGATTTTTTTGATTCGAAAATGTTAATATATTCATTTATACTTTTACCCTATGTGTCATTCGTTGTTCATGGAAGAATTGTATTTTTATTCTTCTAGAATAATTTTTACCAAATTAACTTTTTTTTCAGGAGGCTACACTCCGTTCAATGATCCACCTCAAGGTGAAGTTCTTGTCAGCGGTCCGAACATATCACCAGGCTATTGGAAAGACACTGATAAAACAGCTGAAGATTTCGTGGTTATTGATGGTGTACGATATTTAGCTACTGGCGATATTGGTGAATTTCGTGAAGATGGGTCACTTCGTATAATTGGTTCGTATTTTTCTGTTTCCGTTCATAATATTTCCTGCAAGCTTTTATTTGAGACCAAAAATCAATTCTAAAACAAGTAAAAAGCAGCTTAAATGAGTTTTATCCTGTTTTAGATCGAAAGAAAGACTTAGTAAAACTTCAACACGGCGAATATGTATCACTGGCAAAGATCGAGACTGCGATGTTGAATTGCCCTTTGGTTGACAATATCTGCTGTTATGGCGATTCATTATCGTCATATCTGATTGCACTTATTGTGCCTAACAAGAAACATCTGACAGAAATGGCTGAACAGGTTTACCTTAGTTATAGATATAATGATTACGAGTTAAAAGATATACATACAGTTGAATGGGTGGACATTTATAAGATAAAGTAATTTGAGTGAATATAAATTGACACTGTTATTGATTGATTCAAATCCATAAGGCATTATAACCCACTGATTGCTGATGCATGAAACTCATGGCTAGAATCATCTTATGAAGAATAAAATAAGTTGAATAGCAACTTCCAAATATTTATATGTTTTAGTTTGATATCAAAACATCAAGTTGGACTGATTTGTGTCATAATGTGAAAATTGTGAAGGAATGTCAGAAACGTATGGAGGAACATGCTATGAAAAGTTAGTTTCTATGATATTGATTTGTAACTGACGTGTTGACCTTTATGTGTTTGTGGTGTTCTTTTTATATTTTATTAAAAAAAGTGGATTTTTTTTACAAATCTTTGGAAAATCTTGATTCATTAGCATTTCTTGCACAGATATTTCCCAATGTTGAGTTGTGAGGAACGATTTTTATTCGTTCTTTTACTAATTAAATTGGGATAAATTAAAAATGTGATAGGAATAGTGTGGTAGCAAACAATGCTGCTGTTCTCAGTTTATCTCATACAAACAATTCTCAGATTCATTTGGAAATTCTTTGGTTTGATAGATTTGATATTTTGATTTTCTGCAATAATATTTGCAATATTTTTGTTTGTATTGGTTATGGAAATTTAAATGGAAAAGTAGTAATCGACAAGTATATAAAATTAACCAAAGCTCATGTAACAGCCTCAGAAAAAATGCATTTTATGCCAAAATATGAGTAGTATTTTTAGGAAATAAAGCTTTCATGAAAGCTTATGTTGCTATAGATATTTCATATTGCTATGGAAGTTTGCTTTCAGATCATTTGTTGAAAAATGAATTGCCAGGAAAGATCTATTTATGTGATGAAATATGGACAGCTGAGTCTGGTCTTTTGACCGAAGCAATGAAACTGAAACGTCGCCTAATAAAAGAGAAATACGAACAAGTTATTGCACAGCTTTATCGTGATGATTCTTATATGCGCTAATATGAATGATATGTAAGTTGAATAGTTCGTCTCCTGCAAAATAGTTATATATAATGTCTTCGTTTCATATCGTCCATTTTTGCTATTCTCGTAGTTTTAAAAATTCCAGACTTTAAATTTGTTTAAAATTTTTTAATGTTTATTATGGACAACTTAGCAATTAATGCTTTTTATTGTCGAAATTGCAAGTAAAAGAAAAATTTCTTGATTTTGTTGTAACGATTGTCTCCAACTAATTATTACTGAGGACACTTCGACTAAGCTTTACTTTACAGTGCTGTTATATTGTTGAATCACTATTCTTTTTTCCTTTTTTTTCTTTTTGATTTTAAAAATACTTTCAAATATGTAGATTAGTGAGAAGTCATCTCATGCTGAATTACATATTTTAAGGTTTTTGTGTCGCATTTGTTGCGTTCAAATGATTATCGAAGACGCCATACTTCCTTTCTTTGTCTCGAAAGAACATTTAAATATATGGTTTGGTGAAGACGTTTGCTTTAGACAAGTTAGATATCAAATGGGTTTAAACTGAATAATTTTGTGCATTGCGGCATTCCTCCAGTCCTTCTCCTTAGTGCAATTTTCCGTCTCACTAATGTGCCAAATACTAAGATAAGGATGAATTTTCGCTATGTGGATAGAACTGTGTGATAAGTTACGTTTAATTTTCAGTCCTTTATATTTTGCTCTGCTTCAATGTGCTGCATTTGCTAAGCAAATAAATTTTCAGTTTGACCCTTAGTTTGTAAAAGTAACTTAAGAAATGTTTCTTGTGCTGAAATATATGTTTGCATTGTATTTATATGTCGTACTGTTTGTTTGTTTTTTATTTTTAGAATGCAGAAATAATAATATATTAAAAAGAAAGAAAACATTCGTTTATTCCTCAAACTTAATTTGACATTTCAATTCAGTTATGCAGTATATAATGTTGAAGAAAAGGAAACATTTTGTGGTTAGCTTTTTTTTTTTCTTGACCCAATCTTTTTGCCGCTTGACTTGTTAATTTCTAAATTATTTCTCGGAAAACACTTTTTTTTTTTTTTGAATGGAATGTTGCATAACCTGGAAAAATTCAGTATTGCTACAAACGAATGAATTTGATCTACGGTCATCGAGAGATTTTTTCTGTTCAGATTATTCATTTGCTGATATTCTTATTTCAGTTTTTGTTCGTTAAATGAATGTTAAGCTTAATCCACTTCTATTTGCTGGCAATAGATAAGCGGATATTGTATTGTATCTCTTATACAGTTGTCACTATTGCAATTACGATTTTGTATTGTTGTTCTCTTTGCTTCTTCTGTACATAACATGTACTCTTATAAAACTGGTAATGAAATAAAATTTCATAATTCTGATTCTTACATTTCTATATTTTACCAAAATTCAAGCAATTTCATCTACAATTCCTTTATTTTCAAATCATTGTTTACTTTATCAATGAATTAATGACAATTTATGCCACTATTTGGCTCGTCAAAATTGTCTTAAATTTTTGTAACAAAGTATTTTTTAACTAAAATAAGTGATTTTTCCTCCTGTTCAATGCTCCTTTTTCATAATATATGTTTAGCAAGAAAATGAAATTTCTTTCATAAATTTGATATAAAATAAAAAAATTAATGCAGAGCGAAAAATTCGAAATGGAAAACATTTAAAAAATGGAAGGATGGGAAGGCCGAGATTTTTTGAAATACTTTACAATGAAAAACAAAGTAGAAGTTGAGGAGATTGTATGAAAGCAAAAAAAAAAGAGAAAAATTAACGAAATGAAGAGAGAGGAAAGTTCGGAATTATTTGAAATGAGAGATTATATTTAATTTCCGATATATTCTGAACGGTATTTGGCAATAGTTATTGTAAGCTATTGATTGTCTAATTTGTATGCAGTAGTAATGGTATGAGGTTATATTTAATTTCCATTATATTCCGATCATCCATAATGTTATTCTTTCTCTTTTAGTTTTTTTTTCTGTTTCTTTTTACCTTTCATCTTAAATCATTTCAAATTCTTTCTTCACTCTTTTATTTTTCTAACTTTTTCCTTTCATTTAATTTGTCCTAAAGAAGTATTTAAAATTTTTATAATATAAAATTAAAAAGCGATATTTATCAAATTTAAATACTTAAGCTTAATTTAACTTGAAAGATTGTAATATTGTGAGTTCTTTTTGTGACAAAATATCATCTTGTCATGGAATATTTTGCATATTCATTAACAAATTTTGTTGTATTATAAAAGGCTTTCCTTTTCCATTCAAATGAATTATTAATCTACTTTGTTAATCAGCAAAACGGTTAGTAGTTACTTGATGAGGACATTTAAAATTTGCATAAATATTGATGATAATAGAGGGCAAATATTCGAAGTAACGATTGGTGGTGACATATAAATAACAATATCCCAATATAATTTAAAAGATATCAAGATGTAATACAATGTAGAATATTTTAAAATACAGCTCCATATGGTACAAATAGTTTTAATCTCATATATCGTAATTTCAATTTTATATATCATAACTTCAACCTCATGTATAGTGATTTCAATTTCATGCATCATAATTTCAATCTTATGCATCATAACTTCATTCTACTTATCGTAACTTAAAAAAAAGTATGTATATATGTATATATACATACACATATAAAAAAAGTATCCTATCCTATCGTAACCTTATGTATCGTAACTACAATCTCATATATCGTAACCTTAACCTCATATATAGTGACTTCAATCTCGCATATTACTAACTTCAATCCCATATATCGTGATTGCAATCTCATACATCATAACTTCTCATACATCTTATGTATCGTAACTTCAATCTCGCATATCGTAACTTCATTCCAATACATTATAATTTCAATGTCTTCCAGCGTAACTTCAGTCTTATCCGTCGTAATTTTCATTTCATTTCATCAAACATAATTTGAAATATAATATAAAATATTAGATTTATAAGTTAAGGCAAATGTCAAAAACTTCATCATTTCGAGCGTATGATGTATCAAACGCAGTCAAAGTACAAAACTGGTTCGTCGGTTTCATTACAAAGCCTTCTGTGGAGGTTATCGTATTTATTTGTTGAAATTATTTATTTCAAATTTCTGTTTTAAATTAATTTTAGAATTTGTCACACATGTATATATATGCACACACATACACACACACACACATACACACACACACACACACACACACACACACACTACACACACATGCACTCTGCACCTATTCAACACTTCATTTCTTTTTTAAAACTTCATTAAATTGATCATATGTTATGCGAAATTCTACAGTAACCAAAAAATTGAATTTAACAATTCACTTTATAATATTAATATTTAAATTTCTTAACTCAAATATATGAAATGACTTGATGAAATGATATCTTTTTCTTTTTTTGAATAATTAGTGATTCCTTTGATATGATCAACATATAAACAATATCTTGGTGAAATAAAAGACTATTTCCATATTAAGAGTATTGCAGTTAAAAAATTACCTGGCAATTTTTATTAGGCAAATTTCCCCTTTTATTTTTATTTTTTGGAATAGAATTCCAAAATGGAAATGAAATTACAAACTTTCAAATTTATCAATTTCCATAAATGATAACAAGTTTACTGATAAGAATACATTTTTATAACATGCATAGATAAATAAGTATAAATAATAACTGCTAAATAAATGGTAAATATTAAATTCACTGATTTGTTTTTTTGATTACTTTAATTTCTAAATAATATTCATAGTGACACTTTTATTTTTGTTAAAAAAATATTAAAAACAAAATTTTTAATTAAAAAATAAACAATTTTCGTTTACAGCGTTTTTTGAAAAAAGAAGGCGAATATTTGGTATATGCTGACGAAAAAAGTGGTTGTTTGAAATTTATTCTTTGTGTACGAAGCAAAAAAGGATGTGACCATTTTACACTTACAAATGATGATAATGCTAGATGGATACTTGATATCCAATCTGACGTATGCATCCTTTTTCTTAAATTTTAAATTTAAGAAAAATATTAATTTATGGATTATTTTAAAATTTGTTCAAATAACTTCTTTTTTTCTTTCTGCTTCTTTCCCTCTTTCTCTGGTTTTATCTCTTTCCAAACTTTTATCTATACAATATAGTATATCTACATATGAATAGATTTTGGATAAGGTTTAAAAATTTTTTTCTTTTATTCATCTCCAGAAAAATTTAATTTTTCTTAAAAGACTTTTTTTAAAAAATTTACATTTCAATTGAGGTATAGTTATACGACATTCAAAATTCAATCTCTAATTATTAAAATTCAAATTTTTGAAATCAAACATTTTCATAAAAAAAAAGAAAATAAAAAAATGACATTTTTTTTTGTCGATTCGATCGTTTAAAAAATTATCCCTTTTTGTTTTTTTTTTTGCATTAGAAATGCTTTATTAATTTTGTAAAATTATTTTTAGAAAACGTTTGATACAATCATAGAATTAATTCAATATTATAAAACCAATATGTTACCTACAAATGCTACATTTTTGGTCTCTCCATTTGAAAAACCAAAATGGTTCATTTTCATTACAAATAATTTTTTAACAAATTGTTTAATCATAGCTGAATGTTTCTTTATCTTTTTTTTCACTCTAAAATTTAAAAATTAAAAGATTAAATGTAAAATTATAGAAATGTTCAAATAGAAAATAATACATTTTAAATAAATTAATTTAGCATGAATGAAAAAAAATTAGACAGTAGCACTTACTTATTAAAAATTCCTTTATATGCTTTTGCAACAATTAATGTACCACTGGTTTATTAAATTAATTTAAATTTGTGATTAATATTTCATCTTTTGATGTATAAATTTCGATCACATCAACAAATGATCGAATTTCATGCTTTTTTAATGCATCCCAATAAGTTTTACTTTCGAAGTTTATTATTTCAAATTTAATTATCAAAAAATTTCAGAAACTAATTTCTAAAAATTACAAATCTTCCCAGTTCTAAATCAAATTTAATGTCATTCATTTAAATAATATATGAGGAAAAATACTGTAATTTAAGGTTTCTAAGAAATGAAAATGTAACGTATGACTGTAAAACGGGTATAATTGGTACCGGAAATTTCTCCAGTGTTTACGAAGGAAAATTATATGGTAAAATATCGGTAGCACTAAAAGTAATTCATAAATCAACGGGTATGATTTGACAGAGCAAAATAAAATAAAAACGAAAACCAAAAAATCAAATAAATTAAAATTTAGACAAAAAAATAGGATGAATTAATATTTAAGATGGATAATAATTATTGCTTGTTTTCATCATAACTGAATTTAATTTGCCGAGTTTTAATCTTAATTAAATTAACAAATAAGATAGTAATTTTCATTTTTCTACTTCTTTTATTCACCTTGCACATAAGGAAAGTATGCAAGGTTTAGTATTAATTAAAGCTGTTCCGAAAATGGGACATTTGAGTGATTCCAAATTTAAATCAGTCTAACATTTCAATAATTATCCATTAAGAGAAATAAATTAACTGAAATTTAACAAAATTTAGTCCTTCACTATTATTAACACAATTCT
>NW_018108576.1:52281-56174 GCF_000183805.2 Loa loa
ATAATAATAATAATAATAACTAAATAAACTAAATAATAATAATAATAATAATAATAATAATAATAATAATAATAATAATAATAATAATAATAATAATAATAATAAAAGAAGAGCAAGAGGAATAAGGAGAAGAAGTAATATTAATACTGTTAACAAAGAACATATTAATAGAAAATTTATCCACAAATGTTTTAGGTAGAAGTGCAAATTTTAATGATGCCAAGGAATCATTGATGCGTGAAGCATTTTTAATGTCGCAATTTAAGCATCCAAATGTTGTTAAGGTTGTAAAATTTCCAAACTATTTATAACTTTCAATAATAAAATTTTAAATAATAAATTATTAATCATTTTAACAAGAAAACATGAATTGTTTTAAATTATTTATTCAAATTTCATTTCATCACATTAAAAAATCCAATTCAAAATTATCATATTTGACCAGAAATGTTCAGAATTTCTTACATATATATAATATTATTCTAATTTCACTTTTTTTTAAAGATAAAATTTCTCGCTTTGTTACTAATTTTTCAAAAATTAGCAATAATTAGATGATTCTTGAGTGAAGAAGAAAAAAAGAAATTTTAATCAAATTCTGCATAATGGATAAGAAGAGAGAGAGAGAGAGAGAAGGGGCGAGAGAGAGGGAGGAAGAAAAAAGTTTCGAAAGGTTTTATAATTGTAATACAAATCAATTTGAAAGATAATTCATTCAAAAGACACGGAAAAAACTTTTTTTTGTATAATATAGGTACAAATAGAATTATTGAAAATAAAAAAATAGAAATGAGTTTAAAATTGAAAATAATTTTTTTTTAGTTTCAAAAATTGGTAAGAGTATTATTTCAAAAATTTAAAAAAAAAAAAAAAACAAAGACAAAACAGTCCTCATTCTTATCTTTTTCGCTTTTCTTCTTTTGCTCACTTTTTTTTCTCGTCATTTTCCTTTCTTTTTTTCCACCATTCTTTTGTCTTAAGAAAAACTTATGAATTTTTTTCTAATTAATTAATTACTTATAGTTTCATGGAATATGTTATGATGTACCAACTATATCTATCGTAATGGAACAATGTACAGGTGGATCATTGGACGCTCATTTACGGCAATGGGAATGTAAGATTACAGTTGGTGAACGAATTTTATATGGTTTAGAAACAGCAAAAGGAATGCGTTATTTACAGGAAAAGTATAACATTCCATTTTTAATTATGGAAAAAGCATGTTAAATTAATTATTAAAACTTGTATAATAAGCTTTGTTGAATTAATTGTTTACAGTAAAACTGTGTCATTTCAATTTTATTTTAGAAAAATTTACAAATCGATTATAAAGAAAAAAGTGTTTTAAAATCAATTCATTGCATCAAATGATTGAATATTTAGTTAACTTTATTGATTGGTTGATTGATTGATTGATATTAAATTAATAATATGTGAGTTATTTTTTTAAATTCTATACAAAAAAAAATTATAGAGAATTGATACATCGTGATTTGGCTACACGAAATTGTTTAATTAGTAAGTATGGTATTATTAAAATTTCCGATTTTGGCCTTAGCCAATTAGCTACTGATCATATTGATAATTTGACAAAACAAAGGGTAACAAATGTTTCAATTTTATTTTCCCATTTTTAAATTCTTTTTTTCCTGTTCTTTTAACCTATTTCTTTAATTTTATTTTTAAATTCCATTTTTTAATTCTATTTTTAAATATGCTAGATTATATATTATATAATGACATTTCGTTGAATTGTTTAATTCAATACATAATTTTAGAATTGCTTTTTGGATTAAAACTAGTTATTATAATTTGCTATAATTGACGAACAAAATTATCATTGGCATATTTAAAAATAATAATGATAATTATAACAATTACCAGAAATAATTAATAATCAAAATGATTTCCGGTACCCATACGATGGATGGCACCGGAAACAATTCAACGTCAACCGCATTATAGTGTTAAAAGTGATGTTTGGTCATATGGTGTATTATTATATGAAATTTTTAATAATGGTATTAAACCATGGCCAAATTTGGATGTACGACAATGTGCAGCAAATATTAAACGTGGTATTATGCCTGATATGCCAGGTAATATAATTAGTACAATTGGTAATATTAATTTAAAAAGAAAAACAAAGTCAGGTGATATCATTAAAATATTTTTTTTTTGAAAGTAATCATTGAGATTGTATATTGAAATTAATTAATAACTATATAAATAAGTCATTTTTTCAAATTTAAAATAATTTAAATTTAATTCAATTCGATTATTTTTTTTCTTTATTTGTTTTTTTTCTTTGTTGTCTTAAATCAAATATTTATGGTATAATTCCTTATCCTTTTTTTCTTTATTTTGCATTTAAGAGAAAAAAAAACAAAAAATAATGGATTTCAGAAATTACACCAAAAGAAGTAATTCATTTGGTGAATAAATGCTGGAAAATAAATGTTGAAAAACGATGTGATTTTAAATATATTACTAAAAAGCTTAAAAAAGTTCAATCATCCTATCAATTACCGGAAATTACTAATTTAACGATTGCACAATTGAAAAATGTTGGAATATTAACGGAAGAGAAAGCTGAAACTCAGGAAGAAAAGGATGAGGAAGAAATAGAATCGATATCAAAAACAGTAACCGAAAGTGTAAGTACTACCGGACAATGGATGAGTGATTCAACAGTGAAACCTGCGAATGAGGTTAGTATAGTATTTATATTTCGGTTTTTGTTTTTATTTGAAATGTTTGATCCAAAAATACTTGACAGCATAGTTATCCAAGTAATTGAAAAGGATTAAAATAATTGATCATTTAATATTTGAAATAATACAAAAAAAAGCTGAAACTTTTATATTTTGAACTTTTATAGCTGAACTTTTATATTTTCCTCTTTTGTTTGATAGTTTTTATTTTTATTTTTTAAAATGAAAAAATTGTTGTTAAAAATAAATTTATCTCAAAAATTTTTTATCACATTATTATCAAAATATTTAATAAAAAAAAAAGAAATCAACTTTTTCTATTTGAATAAGAAATTAATTTTGCATAAATATTAATGAAAATTAAACGATTTGTTTGGAATTTTTTTAACAAAACGAATGATTGTAATGAGATATTTATTATATTCATTGAGATAATCATCCAATTTCCAAAGCATTATGTGAAGAACTTAATATTGTGAAATTTGTTGGCATATTTGTATTTTATTTTATTGTCTTAAAATAAAATCCGAAAATTTAATTCAAAGCAAAGTGTGAAATTTAATGACTTGAGAAAAAAAATTGGAAAAGTTTTAGAAAATTGAAAATTTGCTAATGGTTTATACCTAATAAATATAATTTTGCTTTTTTTTTGCTTAAATTTCATAATTTTAATGAATTAAAAAGTGTATCGTTTAATTATGAAATATGATTTTCTAGCAAGACAGTATTAATATTGCTTCGCCTATTGCGCCTGAAATTGAAAAGAAGGAAGAATTGGAACGACGAAAAAAGCAGAAAGAGCAAGAGTAAGAAATTTTTGCCAATTGATAGTAATTTAAGGAATTTAAATCTTTATATCTTTATAATTTACCGAGATTATTATTACTATTATTATTATTATTATTATTGATATTATTATTATTATTATTATTATTATTATTATTATTATTATTATTATTATTATTATTATTATTATTATTATTATTATTATTATTATTATTATTATTAATTATTATTATTATTATTATTATTATTATTATTATTATTATTATTATTATTATTATTATTATTATTATTATTATTATTATTATTATTATTATTATTATTATTATTATTATTATTATTATTATTATTATTATTATTATTATTATTATTATTATTATTATTATTATTATT
>NW_018108576.1:57017-58903 GCF_000183805.2 Loa loa
ATTATTATTATTATTATTATTATTATTATTATTATTATTATTATTATTATTATTATTATTATTAATTATCATTATTATTATTATTATTACTATTATTTATTATTATTATATTTTTATCAGTTGAACTGTTATTTAAGTAAAACTGATAATTTTAAAATTATAAACTTTGATGTATTAATTTTCAAGATTTACTTATATTTATAAAATTATAAGAATGAAATAAATTTGATCTTATTGGTGATTAAAAATAAACAAATAATTACTGATGGGAAATTAAAAACTGATTGAAAAAAAAGAAATGCTAAAGCTAAAAGAATGTTTTCGAATGAAAAATTTAATGCTGCTAAAAAAACTAAATTTTTACTATATTTTCATTATATACGCTTTTATTTTCGGATATAATTACAAAGTAATTTTTAGATTAGCAATTCTTAGTGAAGCTATTTTGGAATATGTCGCAGATGAAATCAATAAATTGTTGACATCCAGGCGCAAACGTAGGCGAAAAAATGCAAGCAATACTTTTCTTTAAAAAAAATCATATTTTAATATTAAAAAAAAAGAAGCAATTTTAATCATTTAGTCAAAAGTTTAATTAGCTACTAAATTAAAACAAGTATGTGGAAATGATATAAGCTAATTATTTTAAAAAACCGCATTTGTGTGCATTCCCTGAATTTTTTTTCTTGTTTGTTTTTCAGAAATCCCGAAAAAAACTTGATAAAAAGCATCGACAAGATCGTCGATCAGTTGAAAGTTCTATTTCAAGGGAAAAGGAAAGTAAAGTTTTAGCAATGGAAGGGATTTCTTCTGAAGAAAGTACAGCTCATTCAGGAAGAAGTGAAGTATTCGCAATGGAAAAGAAAAATTTGTCAGGAAAAAGTCAATCTTTTTCAAAAGAAAAAACAAATTTATCGCGAGAAAGTGAACTTTTTTCAAAAGAAAGGGCAAATTTATCGCGAGAAAGCGAACTTTTTTCAAAAGAAAAGGCAAATTTATCGCGAGAAATTGAATCTCTTTCTAAAGAAAAAGCAAATTTACCGGAAAAAATTGAATCTTTTTCAAAAGAAAAAGCAAATTTACCGGAAGAAATTAAAACTTTTTCTAAAGAAAAAACAAATTTACCGGGAAAAAGTGAACCAATTTTAAAAAAAGAGAAAATTCTTCGAAAGAAAGTGAAATTTCTCCAAGTATAAGCGATATGGAAGCAGGTAGTAGCTATCAAGAAAGTATTTCCCAGAAGGGAAAGACAACTGATATTGATAATGAAGAGATAAGCAAGAAAAATGGTACGAGCGGTATTCCAAACAAAGCAAAAAGTACCTAAATATCGAAAAAAAAAGCACGAAATAATAAAACGAAAAAAAAACTTGATGAAATTTATAATATGTATAATTTTAAAAGTTAATAATAAAAATTTGAAGAAAAAATAAAAATGTGTCAAAATGCATTGTAATATTTCTATAATTATGAAATTGCAGCAATCTTTTAAAAATGAACTTAGCATTATATTTATATTAATTAAAGAAAATAAGGAACATAAATTAGTGGGTTAATACATGAATTAGTCTATTTATGTAGATATAATTTGTGAATTTGCGTACTAATATGTCATCTAGCTTAAATTATAATTCGCAATGTAAAATTCAAGATTTAAATCTTATTAATAATTATTAATTGTTAATATTAAAGTGCTGTTTGAAGCAAATAATCATATCAGAGGTCAAAAATAAACATTTTAGCATAAAACAAAAAGAAAGAGAAAACGAAGCGAAAAAAAAGCTTAACATTCATTTATGTTTTCCTTCATTTTAATAAACTTTGTCAATTAGCTTTTTAACTATATTTTAGTTATTGTTATTGTTAAAATATTATTACAATAGTAT
>NW_018108577.1:0-2593 GCF_000183805.2 Loa loa
AAAAAAAAAAAAAAAATTTCAATCTCACAAATATTTTCAATCAAGAAGAAAAAAAAAAGAAAATTTTTCAATGAGAAAAAAAAAGACGAAAACGAAATTTGAAATAGTTACAAATTGGTTACTTCCTTTTCTTTTTTTTCTGCTTTTTCATCCGTATAACATTTTTGAAAAAAAATTTTTCAATCTTATTATTTGAGTTAATTTAAAAAATTTTTAGAAAAAAAGATTTGTAAAATATTTTTTATTTTCTAGTTTAATTGCTTATTCATTAAACTATCGCAGTAATTAAATCATTATAGTAATTTGTTTAAATTATCATTAATCGTTTGTTAAATTATCACAATTTATTAATTTTACTAGTAAATTGTCACAATAATTTGCCTAAATTATCACTGGCTGTTTATTAAATTATCACAATTTGTCAATTTTGCTAGTAAATTATCAGAATAATTTGTTCAAATTACTGCTGGTTGTTTATTAAATTATCATAATTTATCAATTTTACAAATAAATTATCGCAATAATTTGTTTAAATTATCACTCTTTATTGATTAAATTTACACAATTTATTTATTTTGCAAACAAGTTACCACAGCAATTTGTTTAAATTATCACTACTTGTTTATTAAATTATCACTATTTATCAATTTTACAAGTATATATCTAATTTGACAACTTTTTTTTTCATCTCTCATTTATAAATAATTTTTAGAAAATGATATGGATGCAATGAAACATTTCGAACAAACAACAATTCGACCAAATTTAAATGCTGTATCATTTTCTTTTTTTTTTTTCATATCGTTTATGAATTTTTAATTAATATAAAATTTAATCGATTGTATAAAGATATATTATTGCTGAATATAGGATGAGAATGAATGATCCAAAAATAACACAATAAAAGATGATATAATGTGTATAATTAATAAAATATATAATTACTAGAATAATAAATAATATTGCTAAAATAAATTTAATTTAACAAATTACTAGAACAAATTCAATAGAATAAATTTAATTAATGAAATTCATAGATTGCATAAAATTGGATTGTACATTTGTATTTTAATTTTATTTGATTTAAAATTATACTTTAAATTAATTGATAGACGAGAAAGAGAGGCAGATGAAATACTAAAATTTAATATTTTCAAAATTTTAACTAATCAAAAAAAAATGAATGAATGTATAATTTTGTGAGAAAAATATGATTAAATTTCAGATTTTACCCGGACAACATTTCACAGCTAGAGAGTTACGAGCACTTTATCGTACATTTAAGGATGCATTACCAATTTGTCGTGAATCATTCCGTAATATATATGCTAATATTTTTCCGCACGGTGATGCGGAACAATTTGCTGATTTAATTTTTGATAATATCGTATGTCAACATGCGGAATATGTTACATTTACGGTAATCTTATTTATCATTTATCCTTGTAATGGATTTGTTTTGTTAAAAGTATAGAACACTATAAAAATTTAGAAATTTTAATTTGCAGGATTTCATCATGGCATATTCAATTTTGTCCAGGGGAACAATGGAAGAAAAATTAAATTGGATGTATAAATTATATGACCCGAGAAATACCGGTAAAATTGAATGGGAACAAATTTTTAGAATTATCACTGCTACTGATGATTTGATTGGTTAGATTTTGGAAAATTTTTTTAAAAAAAAGAAGAAATTTGTTGTGAACAATGTTAACAGTGTTAAATTTGAAAGGAAAAACATAAATTTGAAATGAATGGTAATTGTAATATTTCCATGCGATATAATACAATGGTAGCAGTTTATTTTTAATAATTAGAAAATGTTCAAAACATTAATTATACAATGTTAACAGTATTAAAAAATCGAGTTCAGGGATCAAAGCAATGCCAGCAATATCATCGGCTCAACGAATAGAACAAGCTAGACAAATTGTACAGGTAGACGACATATATTGCTATACCAGCAATTTCTGTAAAAATTTTTGCGAATCAGTTAACAAAAATAAGAGCTGACCATTGTTACACATTGTTAACAAGCAACTTTTGATCGGTGTCAGATCAAGAAAATGTTCAAATTTTCTGATATTTCAGAAATTTGATCATGAAAAGAAAGGTTGGATATCACGCGAAGATTTCATGGCAGTGTGCAGCCAAGATGAACATATCCTTCAGTCCATTTCAGCACTTTGCTCAGCAATTATGATATGAACAGTGTAACAAAAGTGGTGTGTTCAGGAAAATAAAAATGACATATAAAAAATATTTTGCAAGCATCATATTGTTGGCAACCAGTATATCTCAAAAAAGAGATTAAAGAAATCTCGTAGATCGGTAAAATCGTGTGTTCAGTTATGCTTTAGCTTAAATAACGAAAAGAATACTTCAATTTTTCTTGCTTATGAATATCAAGCATTTTATCGGTAATAGAAGTAAGGAACAAAACTTGATTTTTGATTTAGTAATCAGAAATTCTGAATCACCACTGAGGTTTACTCCATCCTTATCGTATCTTGTAATCCAGTAAATTTGAAGTTGGTTCCAAATGATTCCAAATAATGTCATAGTCTACATATTGCCTTTTTTGCTGTCCCTC
>NW_018108577.1:2759-12176 GCF_000183805.2 Loa loa
GATCATGAAAAGAAAGGTTGGATATCACGCGAAGATTTCATGGCAGTGTGCAGCCAAGATGAACATATCCTTCAGTCCATTTCAGCACTTTGCTCAGCAATTATGATATGAACAGTGTAACAAAAGTGGTGTGTTCAGAAAATAAAATGACATATAAAAAATATTTTGCAAGCATCATATTGTTGGCAACCAGTATATCTCAAAAAAGAGATTAAAGAAATCTCGTAGATCGGTAAAATCGTGTGTTCAGTTATGCTTTAGCTTAAATAACGAAAAGAATACTTCAATTTTTCTTGCTTATGAATATCAAGCATTTTATCGGTAATAGAAGTAAGGAACAAAACTTGATTTTTTGATTTAGTAATCAGAAATTCTGAATCACCACTGAGGTTTACTCCATCCTTATCGTATCTTGTAATCCAGTAAATTTGAAGTTGGTTCCAAATGATTCCAAATAATGTCATAGTCTACATATTGCCTTTTTTGCTGTCCCTCAGAACAGTGAACAACTTCTTTTTTGCAGTCGATGTTGTTGCGCTTTCAGTGTCTTTCATTAACTACAAATATCATCATTGTTCATAGCAGACTGATATAGAAGTCAAAAACTTATTCATGTTAGCGTGAAACTTGTCCAAAAATTGATGGCACATTGTCAAATATATCGATTTTCCTCCGATTTATTTTACTGCTAAGAAATGTTCAGAATAATTAATCGCTAAATCATAAACATAACTTTGAAATATTATTAAACTATCATAGCAAGACGCTGAATATATAAGACACAATTGGAAAAGTGAATGACCGTTACTGAAGAAATTCTGCATTTACCATTTCATGAAATCGAGCTCTTGCTACTGCGATATTCTCTCGGGGTATTAAAGAATATTTGAATCTAAAAAAAGAACTTGTAAGATGGAGAAATACTAACTAGTTCAAAGATCAGAAATTTTTCATTTTGTATCTTTCCATCTTTGTATCAAACAAAATGAGGCAAAAGAAGTGCTGTGGTGCATACTTTTCCTGTTCAGTTCTTAATTCCTTTTCCTTGTTTTTGATTTCCTGCAAAAGAGCAAATCGTTCTTCCGATATCACGGTGCTCAAATTAACAATACTAGTAGAGCTCATGTCCTGAAACCCAGAAAGTATGTAAAAGACATTAGGGTGTATTACAAGCTTTTAAAAGCCAAAAATTAATTTTCTCTGCATCAATTATCAAATAAACTGACCATTAAATAAGAAGTACAATATTACTGCAATATACCTGCTTCTTGTTTTCTTCATCCACTACCAACTCAAATGATTCGGCTTCCGAAATGCTGGCATTAAGCGTACTGATTTCATCCTGATACATGAACAAATTATCAAGAATAAAACAGGGTTACAAAAAAATAAAATAGAAGGAAGAAAATCCTAGTAATGGTACTAACCCAATCAGCAGTAGATAATGACTTGTCAGCTTCGAAGTTCCCGAACTTCTGTAACATGAAAGTTCTAAATCATCAACATTCTATGTGATTTACGACTGTATTTAAAAATTCATCGAACAACTTATTTTATTCCTAACATTTTACCAAGTCGTTAAAAAGGCGACTTAGGTCCAAATGATCTGAGTTTAAACCCTAAATTCCTAAGTTAAGTTTTTAAGCGTGCGCAAGAAATGAAATAAATATACCGTTGTATATTCGCGTTGTAGTTGCGTAAGTTCTGCTGCAATCCTTAACTTTCTATCCGGTAAAACCGCAAAAAGTTGTCCAGAGCTAAATAAAAATATTAAGTGCGCTCAATGATTGATCAAAAGTTGTTAATACTATTGCATACCCACCTATTCTCGAAATTTTCATCACAGAGCAAAGGCTGAAAATCAATAAAAAGCTTCTCCATCGATCCATTGCCCTGAAACAATTAGACTTATTTAAAAATTGTCCAATTGGAAAAATCGATTAAAAATTCAGGTAAAAATTGGACATTTTTAAACTAAACGAACAAATTTTCTGGATGAAATATCTTGTAGCATCAAAGCATTCAGATTCAGTGACGAGAATAACATTATCATCACGGCGCACAAAACAGAACATATTCGTTGGTTCGTTATTATATAATAAGGATTGTTCATTGACAGCGTCTCGTGATGTTCCCTCTTTCCTGCAAGCCTATGTAAATTGATTGCAGAATCACGGGAACGGCGGAAGAATATTCTGCATTAGATTAGAACTCACGTAAATATGAAATTTTGAGCGAAAGCAGCTTCGACAAACAGATTTTCCTTATCAACTACCGATTGTTTATGTGCTTCCATCGCTGAAGTTTGTAATACATCCGGAAATTCAGAAATAATATTGATTGCTGCCGCAGAAATTTCACCGTGAGGATACTTATTCTGAAACTAGATCGTTTCATCAAATCCAAATGAACATGAAATAGTACAGTCTCAACTCATCTTGAGTGAAGAAGATCAACTGAGGACACGAACATCTGTACAAGTTGTTTCTGGCGTTTAGCATCATATCAAAAACAGTATTGATAATGTCGATTGAGCTGCCACTGATTTGTTGGCAGTAACTCAATTAGATTGTAGAAAACAAACCAACTGAATGAAATCATCCTTCAAAACGATCTCATCACAATATTTGAATACAGATTGAATATCTCCAGCTCCAAGCCAACCATAAACCTCACTGAAAATATACCCATCATTTACTTTGAATTTTAGGCAATTTACAAATGTGTCATTCTATTCTATTACCATTCATTCTCTTTCTCACAATTGCTTGCAAATTTTTTTTTAAAATTAGTTTGAAAGAAAAATAAATGGGCACACTACCAAACAGTAATACAAATGAACAGAACGTTTGCATATATCTCAAGGAAGTTAGTTTGAAAAGAAAACATGCTTAAGAATTTGCGAAATATATTTAACAGTTAATTTCAACCATTTAAGAAATATCAATGCGAAATGTTCAACACTAACATCTTTGCTCTAATGCTTCTAATTCATATAACACTTACGCCTTTTTCATCATATTAGCTTTGTTCACTCGTTTGACATTTGCGTGTGCTCCAATTATTGATAACAATTCAGAAACATTCTCTGAAAGGATATATATATATATATATATATATTTACGGTGGGAAAAAACGAAATCTTGATTAGATTTACTTCATATTTTATAACCATAAATATCTGCTTACCACGATACCATCTTATATTAGTGACAGTTGATAATTGTGATAATGATGATAATAAAGATAGAAATGTTACGTCGTGATGGATTGATAGGTTGAAATTGTGGGATAATCACTGGAAGAGCAACACGTTTAGCTTTTGAAATCCTTCTCGTCCCTCTCTTTTTCCTTGGCATTTCTTCCAAATATCGTTTAAATGCTTCTCAATCAAATTAAATTTCAATTGGAAAATTTGATTCAAATTTCTACGCATGAAAGAATGACTACTGCCCGGTATGAAAATTCGTATCCCACTTGTAAAAATGCATGAAATGATCATTAGTAATAATTGTAAACAAGAACGGATAACAGTGAGCGAATTAAAAACAATAGTTAGAAAATTCGATCAGAAGATTTGATTTCTGAAGTTGGAAGAGTACGAAATAAAAGGAAATAAATAATTGGAAATGAAAAATTAAAATGAAATGAAAAAGAGAGATTAAACAATTTCAAATTAAGCAATTTTTTAAATTGGCATTTTTAATGTAAATTTATTGCTTCAATTTTACAATATCTGAACTTTTTATAGCAGGAAATGGATGTATTTTGACCGCACTTATAACTTTTCGATTCGGCATAAAAGTATATGAGCGACAAAAAATGAATTAGAATTGTTGATTTCCGGTAATATATATATGGGACCGGATCACATTTCCGGATTAGAAAACATTCATTATGGATGTTGATTGTATCGATTTTCTGATATTGCACAAATGATATATAAATTTGAAAGTGTTTGTATTATTTCACCGGATTTTTTTTCAGATTTCAGAAATAAAGTGTAAAAATAATAAATTTGCATAATTTCGAATTAATAATTAAAATACAAAAAAAGGGATTTCAAATTTTAAAAGTTTCAGGAAAATTAACGGTAATTAAGCAAATCTACTGGTAAATTTTTTTTTTTTTTGAATAATTTTCAACAATCTTCACTTTTTTTTTTGGGTAAACAATTGATCATTTAGCATTTTTAATGCTATGCCTTTGTTATTGATTTATGCAAGAGATTATAAAGAAATTGTAAAGTGATCAGATGTGGTCAAAGGTCAACAGGAAAAATTTTTTTTTTGTATTGATTCACAAAAGAGATTTTGATGACCGCATATGGTCAAAGGTCAATCAGGCAAGTTTTTTTTTGTGTGTCAAGTTGGTGTTACTAAAAATACTTCATTTGGTCATTCCATTAAAATATTCTCTATTTTTTTTTTTTTTTTTAGCTTTTACTAGCAATTATTTCATGTTTGCTTAAAATTTTGTTTAAAATGAGCAAAAAAAAAAAAAAATGGCAAATTTTTGTAAATTAGATCGCATTTTAGGCTGTTCATTTCAAGGTGTGCAAATTTAAGTTGCTATTTTAATTATCAATTAAAAAGTTAATTTGATTACAATTTTATGCTTTAATTTATAGCTAAGCAAAGGTATTTACCTTACATAAATTATTTCTAAACTATTGATAGGCGTAATTTGTTCAATTCCTCAAGATGTCATTAATATAATAAAAATGAACGGCCTAAAATGCGGTCTAATTTACAAAAATTTGCCAATTTTTTTTTTTTTTGCTTATTTTAAACCAAATTTTAAGCAAATGTAACATAATTTGCTAGTAAGAGCTAGAAAAAAAAAATTTTTTTTTGAATACATTTTAGAACTTTTTAAATTTCAACTATTCCTTCGGCATAATATATAACTATTCAAAAAATTGCAATTAATAATTTTTGCAAATTTTTAAATTAATCATCTTTTTTTCTTCTTGATTAATTAAAGTTTTAAATTATCGATTGGAAATTTATTCATAGAAAATAAATTTTGATAAATGATATAAAAGCAAAAAAAAAAATTTAATTTAATAAATATTTTTGAATAATTTAAAAATAAAAATTAAGAATTAGATTACTTGGATTATTTTGTTATTTTTTAAAATTTGTTATAATGAAAAATTTTTTTAAATTATTTCATGCATTTTATTAACAAAAACTACCGTATAAAAGTTGTTATCAGGAAATGTAATCATTGATAATTTCAGTGATTTCCTTTTTTTTTTTTTTTTTCCACTTAGAATGTTGCGATTTTGGCTTTCAATCGTTCTTATCCTTTCGATACTTACACATATAATTAATACATATCAAATGGAACATATGGTACAATCGATAGCTATCCGTGGTAAATTTATTTGCGGTCAAGAACCGATAAATGGTATTCGAGTAAAATTATTCGAGAATAATCTCAATAGTCAATCAATAATAATTGATGAACATATGTTGGGTAATTTTAGTTTTCAATAGGTTATTTTAAATTTAATATTAAAATTAAATTTGAAATATTATCAATTTTGATCGAATACAAAAGAATAAAATGAAACAAAACAAATTGAATGAAAAATTTTTCAATTTTTTTTAAATTTTGCTTTTTTATATGCATATGTAATATGTTTGATAAAATAAAATTAATTTGTTAAAATAAAATTAATTTGTAAGTTTTTTTTCTTTTTTTTTTTGTAATTTTAGCAATAAATTCTGATAATATTTTGAATGAAACATGCACTGACCAGAATGGACAATTCTTCATCAATGGTACAACGGTCAAAGTTGGTCAAATTCAACCAATCTTAAAAGTTTATCATAATTGTCTTCATAATAAATTGGTTAGTATTAACATTTATATGAAAAAAAACAAAAAAATAAAAAATAAAAATTAAAAATTGAGAAATGTTTTAGCAATCACTGGTAATTAATGGCAGAAATATTTCGTAAATTTAATTAAGCATAAAATAATTAACCTAATTAATTGTGAAATATTTTTAATGCAATATCAACAATAGCCAATTATGCATTTCTTTTTATAGTTTGGATTACGAAAAATTCATTTCCTGGTACCATATCATTTCATCAATTATGGTATCCATGCTGAAAAAGTTTTAGACTTGGGTATTTTTAATTTGGAAGCAATATTACCTGTAAGTATGCATTAATTACAATTTGAAATGAATTTGATAAATTCAATTTGTTAAATTTCAGCTCATTTAATGTTTATTCTTTTTTTTTCTTACTATGATATAGCTAATTTAAATTATCGTTGATCGTTGATCAGTAAGATGATCAAAGAATGATTGAAATACTCTTTATGATATCATTATTTAATAGCAAAATTCAAATATTGAAATATTAAAAGAAAAGTAATTATTCATTGCATTTGTATTGAAAAAAAAAAAAACAAAATTTGTTTTGATAGTGCAAATAATTACAGTAATTTAATTGATAGTGTAAAGCAAATGATTGTATAAATAATTACAGTAATTTAATTTAACAATTGTAATTTATCATTATAATTCCTAATTGCAATGTTAATTTCAGGATGAACGACTCGAAGGTTATGTATTATGATAATGAAGCATTGTATATATTATGTGATTTGTTTATTGCTTGAATTAATTAATAATTCATAATTTAATTATTTCCATAAATAGTTGCAATTCAATGAAGCTTTTATTCTTTCCTTGGGTTAAAGTTCATTTTAACACTTCTCTTACTGATCCTATTCACTATATCATTATAATTCCTAATTGCAATGTTAATTTCACGACAAACAACCATAGTTTAGTGAAAAGTTCATTCTTTTTTAAAGGTTAAAGTTCATTGTAATAAATCCATTGATATTATTTACCGTTAATTATTGACAGAATTTTTTCTATTATTAATTTTTAGGGTTAAAGTTCATTTTAATACTTCTTTTATCGATATTATGCACCATTAATTATTAACAGAATTTTTAATTTTATTCAATTTTTAGATTTTTCGTTATCATGTCATAGCAATTTTTTTTTTTGTCTTTGCTTATTTGTCATGATAGTTTTTATCACATTTTAATTTAATGAATAAAATAAATTTTTATCAATTTTTACTTTTCTCATTTTATTCCTCATAGTTTTTTTCCTTTCTATTCATATTTAATATACCATAAAATTTATTATTAATTTTTTTTCGCGTCCTCCTTATCATTCATAAATCTTTCGACTTTAAAAAAAATAACTTTTATTTTAAGGAATATTTTTTCTCTTTCTGTTTCTTTTTTTTTTAAAAAAAATAAAAGTAATTTTCAATATTAATAATGAAATAATAATTGAACAGAATATGCAAATTTCTCGTTTTATTTCAGGAAATTTATGTTGCAAACATTGCTATTATTTTTGCTACTAACAAATTTTCCAGTACTGGAAAATCGAATGCAATCTATAAAAATACGTGGAATTTTTCGATGTGGTAAAGAAATTCCTCATAATGCAACAATTGAATTATGGGATGAAGATCAACCATTGCTAAATTTTATTCATCAATTTATCATTCAAAAAAAAAGTATGAAATTTTTTGAATTAAAAAAAAACAGTGAAATTTAAAAACAAAAGAAAAAGTAAAATTTAAAAAGAAAAATAAAGTTTAAAATATAGTTTCACGTTGTCTATCTTGATAAATATAAAAAAAGTGTTACGTAAGACTCGTTTACATATGACCTAATATTCTGATATAATCATACGTATTCACATAATGTTCTAATGTAACCATACGTGTTTACGTAATGTTCTAATGTAACCATACGTGTTTACGTTATATTCCACTATAATTATACATGCGTACGTAATATTCTAATGTAAACACGTAAACACGCATGATTACATAAGTAAACATTATAATATTATATAACTATACACGTTTACGTATTTTTTTAATATAACCATATAACCGTACGTATTTTTATGAATAGATCATATTATGATTAGGCACCATTATGTTATAACCGTACTTTGCATCATTTTTTTTTTCTTTCATCCTTAAATCATTTATTAATTGATTAAATCAAGTAATTAGCATAATTTGATTAAATAAAGAGTTAATAGTTAGCAATAATGAAATTAAAATACATATATTTATATATAATTACAATTATATTATTTCAATTTGAATAAAAATGTAACAAATAATTTTGATATAATTTTGCGATAGTTTGAAATTTTTTGCACAATTTTTTGTAATCAATTTTAATTCATTAAAAATTTAATTGAAATGGAATAATAAATAAAATAAGCTTAGTTAAAAAAAATTAAGCAAAAAAAAGAGGTAGATAGTTATTTTTTTTTCCGATTTTTATTTTTTTTTACTTTTATTTTTATTCCCGGTTTTATTTTTTTTTACTTTTATCTTTATTTTTATATTTCATGCTTTCATCTAATATGTTAATTTAAAGGTTTGAATCCTGATGACAAACTTTTCACGACACATCCAAATATCAATGGTACATTCGAAATTAATGCTATGCATGATGAATTTACAAAATTAAATCTATATATGATAGTTTATCATCAATGTGAACATTTGATGCATTGCAAATCTAATCAATATAAGGATAGAATGGTTCGGTATTCCATAAATTTAATTAATAGTAAAAATTGTTTTGTAAATTTTGCATTTTATCACTTAATTATTTATTAATTTTAAAAATATTAAATTCTTCAAATAAGCAAGTATTCAATTCTTTGATTTCAAATGATTATTCAGTTATTTGTTAATATGTATATTTCATTTCTTCTCATTCATTTTCCAATTCTATTAAAGATTTGAAAATGTTTGAAATATGATTTGTAATACATATTCATTTGATTAATTAATTAATCGTAATATATGATAAATTTTACTTAATAATTGTAGTTTTTAAGAAATGGTTATAATAATACTTCATTTTTCATTTTTTTACTTTACTAAATTTGCAGTTTCAAAGATGGCGACGATTTATATTTCGTATACCAGGACAATATGTAAGTGATGGTGACATAGCTATGAAAACTTTCGATTTGGGTACCTGGAATTTACAATTCAAATTTATGGTAATTCATATACCTAAGTTTACTTCAGAAATTTTGCTCAAAATTTGATTAGCTTTCAGCATTATACTATGTCAAATTTGTAATTTAAATTTGATTTTCGAAATATTACATTATTCAGATTCATTAGTTCAAATATATTATTTGAATTAATTAGAATTTAAATTTCCTCCTAATCATGATATGATACATTCAGGTAAGCTGAAATGGTAAGAGTAAATTAATCAAGTGTAGCGAATATTGTTAGGGTTCGTTTGAGATGGGTGATGCCGAAGAAGAAATCACTATTGCCAGCGATCTAACGCGAGATGTAGTAGCATTAAGTT
>NW_018108577.1:13114-14094 GCF_000183805.2 Loa loa
ATTTGGGAGATTATTTTAAACAATGTAAATTGGTTAGATGATTTACAATAGGAAATTTATTTGATTATATATTTGTATGGTTGGAGTCTCGCGAATAAAAATTCGCGGCATCAAGTACGATTAAACTATTCAAATAAAAACAACCGAAAGTTAAACGGTAGACAATTAATGTTTAATAACTACCTATTAGATATATGTTATTGTGGTAGGAAAGTTTGAAAAAAACTTATAGCTAATTAAAGATGAAATAATTAGCAATTAAAGACGGAATAATTAATAATTATCAAAATGAAAATTTTCCATTCTCATAAAGTTTAATCAGAATTATTGCTGATAAACATATGATTAGTTAGCTTAATTTGTTGCAAACAGTATGCTCATATGACAAAGGTTATAGTTTATCATATTGTTATTAGATAGCAAATATCTTAAGATTATTTATAGGATGAAGAATTAGTTATAAGCTGCGGTAATACCAATTTCCAACATTGCCCATCCGTTTTTCCGGAATATTCACCGTATTTGCAACTTTTATGGAAGAATTCTAACCATGGAAACTGGTGAAAATGGACAAAAGTTAAGAAAATTTGGAATAGGACCGAACTTAATAATGAAAATACCGATAAAAACAAGAATTAAAATATAAGTAATAAAAATAATAATAATAATAATGATAACAATAATAATAATAATAATAATAATAATAATAATAATAATAATAATAATAATAATAATAATAATAATAATAATAATAATAATAATAATAATAATAATAATAATAATAATAATAATAATAATAATAATAATAATAATAATAATAATAATAATAATAATAATAATAATAATAATAATAATAATAATAATAATAATAATAATAATAATAATAATAATAATAATAATAATAATAATAATAATAATAATAAAATAATAATAATAATAATAATAATAATAATAATAATAATAATAATAATAATAATAAT
>NW_018108577.1:14130-16245 GCF_000183805.2 Loa loa
TAATAATAATAATAATAAT
This sequence comes from Loa loa, assembly GCF_000183805.2. Taxonomy (NCBI): domain Eukaryota; kingdom Metazoa; phylum Nematoda; class Chromadorea; order Rhabditida; family Onchocercidae; genus Loa; species Loa loa. The sequence continues at coordinate 14,150 of NW_018108577.1, forward strand.
AATAATAATAATAATAATAATAATAATAATAATAATAATAATAATAATAATAATAATAATAATAATAATAATAATAATAATAATAATAATAATAATAATAATAATAATAATAATAATAATAATAATAATAATAATAATAATAATAATAATAATAATAATAATAATAATAATAATAATAATAATAATAATAATAATAATAATAATAATAAGATGAAGAATAATAATAATAATAACAATAATAATAATAATAATAATAAATAATAAATAATAATAATAGAAAACTATAAAACATGCCTATTCTCGTAGACATGTAACTTTATCATCTATCTGTTACAGTATCACTGATAGTGTTCTCCAGAAGTTAATTCATCATTATTTATTTATTTTTTCATTACTATTACTTTTTAATATTATTGTTAAAATTAGCTAGTCAAAATGTGATATTTAAGAAATATATTAAATTTTTTGCTATTAATAACAAATGAATTTTTTCTTCGTTCCATTTTGAAGAAAAATAAATTTTTATTGGTTAAATCGGAATTGAATTGTTGAAATGTGATCTATGCAAAATTGGAATTCAATTATAGTAATTTAATCAAATTACAAATGCCATTCTGATGTTTTTTCTTTTTTTTTTTTTTTTTTTTTGGTAGTAATAGATAGTTATGTTCAAGTTAATACACAATTATAATTAAATTACATTAAATGAGATAATTTTGTTTTAAGTAATATTTGCTTATTTAAATCATTTTTCATTTTTTGTAATTACCGTAATTCATTTTTAATTGTTTAAAATTTTCATTTCATTTCTGATTTTGCAAAAAAAAAATTTGTTTGAAGTACAAATTAATAATTGTAAATGTTTATGCGAATTTGTAAAATGTTTATAATGTTGAAAATTTTCGAAAATTTAAACAAAACATTAAAAATTTTTAATTGAAAACATTAAAAAATTGTATAATGTTGAAAATTTTCGTTTTTGCTAAATAAGGTTGAATGGATTGACATGGTATGAAATTAAATAATTGAGTAATACTAATGAATTGATGATTAATTAAAAACTTAAAAATGAACTTATATATTTCCTCTGCATTGTAGAAAAATAAGTAATAAAAATTGTAGTAATAAACTAATAAAGTATACATTGTTAGTCTAGTTTTTAATTTTAATTAGCAATAGTCATTAATCAGTTTCATTTTATTTTATATGAAATGAATAAAGATTGCAATTGAATGAAAATTGTTAATTGTTATTATCAATTTATTGTTATGAATATTTACAAATAATTGAAATAATTGAATATATTTGATTACAATTCAATATCATTTCGTATTTTTAAGATATTTTTGCTATCAATCACTTTTACCAACTCTTGATAGTAATAAGTGATTTTTAATTCTATTGAATAATTCCTTTGCATTTATCACTTTGTCAATTCGTTATTATTATTATTATTATTATCACTAGGTTGTTGCTATCAATTAATTACACTTATCATATCAATATTATCATTTTATCGTTTAAATATTCTTACTAAACACTAAAAAAAAAAATTATAATAGCTTCAGGTTATTCATATATTATTGTTTTATGCTTAATTAACACATTTTAATTATTTATGTTAACATTTAAATATGTAATTTTAAAAAATTATCAAACTTAACAAATCAAAGTATCAATTAAAATTAGTATGCTTAATAATTATTTGTCAAAAAAAAAAGATTATTTTAGCAATGAATGCTATTATATTATCCATCATATTAGCTTTAATTAGCAATGCTAATGGTTTTATAATGCGTAAACAATCATTTGAAATTCATGGACAATTTATGTGCGGTGAAAAACCATTACATCGAGCAGCAATTGAATTATGGGATGATGAACGATCATTGTTAAAATCGATAATATATATTTTAATGCAAAGAAGAGGTAACATAAATTTATTGATTATTTTATATCATATTTTATAGCTTACTTTTAATATGATAATAAAATTTGCTAGTATAATTGTTATTTTAAATTCAAAAGAAACAGGAAAAAAAAGTAATAATTTTAGGAAATTATCAAATTTATCAAATATTAATATTTTGCATATT
>NW_018108577.1:16788-26960 GCF_000183805.2 Loa loa
CATCATATTAGCTTTAATTAGCAATGCTAATGGTTTTATAATGCGTAAACAATCATTTGAAATTCATGGACAATTTATGTGCGGTGAAAAACCATTACATCGAGCAGCAATTGAATTATGGGATGATGAACGATCATTGTTAAAATCGATAATATATATTTTAATGCAAAGAAGAGGTAACATAAATTTATTGATTATTTTATATCATATTTTATAGCTTACTTTTAATATGATAATAAAATTTGCTAGTATAATTGTTATTTTAAATTCAAAAGAAACAGGAAAAAAAAGTAATAATTTTAGGAAATTATCAAATTTATCAAATATTAATATTTTGCATATTTTGTTTATCCAAAATTTTATCATACTATGTATTGTTTGATGAAATAATAAAATTTAATGATTACAAGTATTAATTAATATTAATTAATTTAATAATGCTATATTAATTATGAAGGACCAAATGATGCATATCTTGCTCGAACAAATACAAATGAATATGGTGAGTTTACAATAAATGCAACTTATCAAAGTGAAACTAAAGTGAACCCATACATTTATGTTTATCATCGATGTGATGCTGATGAATTACCGATTAGTAAATCTCGGCCAAAGGTAAGAGAATTTCTTATCTTTGTTGCTATTCCATTAGTAAATCTTGGCCAAAGGTAAGAGAATTTCTTATCTTTGTTGCTATTCCATTAGTAAATCTTGGCCAAAGGTAAGAGAATTTCTTATCTTTGTTGGTAAAAATATTTCTTTAATTTTTTTCTTCTAAATTCAAAGTATTTCTAAATTCAAAAATTAAATTCATACTTTCTTATCTTTATAAAATACCAAAATTACTAATAATTCTTATTTTTAAGTTCAAATTATGGCGCACATTTGTTGTAAAAATACCAGAAAAGTATGTATATGATGGGGATCAAGCTTTGCAACAATTCGATTTGGGAGTATACAATCTGCAATTTCAATTCGCAGTAAATTTTTTCTTTTTATCAAACAATGTAAAATTAATTTGATAATTTTTTTGTTTTATCGAACAACATAAAATTAATTTACAATTAAGTCGCAAAATTAGATACGACAAACATTTCTTCTAGCAATTTCTTTGAAAAATTACAATTTCGAGTAATAAATTTACAAAACCTTAGCTCACAACAATAATTTTCAGACGTATTCATAGATGAAATATGATAAATTCATTAGCAGCTAATTTAGTAACTAAAGCAAAATTCTTCTCATGAATTTCAAATCAAATTTAATTAAAATTTTTTTCGAACATTACAACGAATATATTTTGATTTTTCAAACTAAAATTGCATTTTTATTTTTTTTCCAAATCTGAAATACATACGATAAATAGATCCCTTCCTAGCGCTTAACACTGTCATGGCGAATTAAATCTGAAAGATAATTAATTAAGCCGGAATAATAATTTCAGGATGAAATATTATTGGAAAATTGTAACATGCGCAATGAATTGTATTATAGACGATGTGCTTACAGTATGCCATCACCATTTCTATCCCGAATTACACATTCCGTATTCTACATACAATAAATTAATGATTAAAATAATCTCAGCTGTAATGGCAAGAATTATTATTATTATTTTTTTTCTCCAAAAAATATAATCACATAATATATTAAATTAAAAAGGAAAACACACAAACATTTGTACAGATAAGATAAATTTAGAAATTCCGAAACTAAAATTAACGAACAAAAAATTAAGCAACAATTTATAAGAAAATTACGATAATTATATTAGTGATATTGTATCATTGAAAATGGATTACATTACTACAATTAATATCATTATTAATAATGCAATTATTTTATTGTAATTTATCATTAATAAATTCGTTGTAAACATTAGCATTTAGCTGTAAACAATCATTTCACAAATATTGTACAATATATACTTGCAAAAAAAGAAACTTAACAAGTGAACTATATTACGGGATTCATTTTTTTTAATTAGTAACTTACAGTTTTAATTAAGCTAATTAAATGTTTGAGACAACAAATCTTTAATAAAACTATCCTTTAACATGAACTAATTACTCGAAAATTTTCTTTATTTCGTAAAATTCATTCCGTATTCTATATCAAATTCATTTCATTTCATTAAACTTTACGTATTCAATATGTTTCCATAAATAATATTTGCATCATCAATTATAAGAATGTTTCAACGTGAAAATTCAGGATTAAATGTTAACAAACAATGATTTTCTTTTTTGCTAATTATCGTGGTTTTTTTTTCCTCATCGAATTCTATTGCGCAAAGTAAAACGTGGCCCACCGTAGAAAATGTCAAGTGTAACGGTATATGCTTGCTTGGCTACGTCATCAGGCTACAAAGTAGAAATAAACGTTACATTATTAAACAAACGTTACGTTACCAAACAAAGATTACATTATCATGTTAAAAAATAAAAACAAACGTTACGTTGTCACGCTACAAAGTGAAAACAAACGTTACATTATCACGCCATAAAGTAAAAACAAACGTTACGTTATTACGTTACAAAGTGAAAACAAACGTTACGTTATTACGTTACAAAGTGAAAACAAACGTTACGTTATTACGTTACAAATAAAAAAATGTTATGTTATTAAACAAACATTACATTATCGTTATGAGTTATGTTAACGTTACTTTATCACATAGGTTAAGAAATACAATAATATTATATAAGATACCAAACATAACAACAAGTGTAATGAAATGCCAGCATAATGCAATATAACGATATACAAAATGTAACGTTATACAAAATCAAAAACGTAAACCATAAATATAAAAAATAAAAAATAGTCACGTGAAGTTTACGTAGAACTTAAGTTATAAACTGATGGATGTTTTGCGAGACGCATGAAGCGTGCCATTAAGTTATAAACTGATGGATGTTTTGCGAGACGTATGAAGCGTGCCATTAAGTTATAAATTGATGGATGTTTTGCGAGACGTATGAAGCGTGCCATTACGTGCCATCATGCCCATAATCAACTTTGGTCCCAATCGTAATTTACTTCCCATATTGCCCGATCGGTGTTCAACGGTGGGACGGCAGCTTATTGCATTTCGTATTTACTGATTGATTAATTAATTAGTTGGGTTCGTTAATGTTGATCGTCTGTTCTGTTATTTGTTAATTCATTCGTTTAAATGGATATTTTGATGTTTCACAATATTTCTCGAGAAGTTCAGTGCTATTTCAGGATAACTTCTCTACTGTTATATCGTATTTTTCCGTAGAAGTATGGTGGTAAGTATTATGGGTTCGTATTCTACCAATTAATTCTTATGCACTACTATTGATTTTTAATCATTATACTATTGATTTTTATTACTATCATATTGTTATATTATTATTGGGACATTATTGATTTTTTTTTTTAATCACAGATCTTTCATTATAGCGTTTTATCAGTGCAAAAAAAAGGGAGTTACCTTACTCAGTGTTATAGATATGAGGATGAATTTCATCCACTTGTTTTCATAGCCGAATGACATATCTGTTTATAGCAAATGAAATTTTAGTAGCTTAAAAAATCGAAAATATTTCTGGATTTAAAAAATACTTTAGATGATCAAAGATTAATGTTTTGACAATTTTAAATATCTGTAAAGTATACTGTTAATTTTTCTCTTCAGTTACCACTGTCACTTTTGCGCACAGCGCAGAATCATCCAATGTTAGTTGAATTGAAAAGTGGCGAAACTTATAATGGACATTTGGTTGCATGCGATGCGTGGATGAATATCCATTTAAGGGATGCTATCTGTACATCACGTGTAAGTCACTTTTGTTATACGTCATCAATTGCTGCTGCAGCTTGAGATTTGGCCAACCATCAAAATTTAGTCCCGTTTATCTTGCAGGTTTTGTTTCGTTTTGTGTGATTGAGCTCTGCATTTAAGACCACATAATTATGTGGATTTCATAATGTTTCCTTATCTGACTTCTGAAGTGATAAGATGGAATTCCGCTTTCTTCAGGAATATATTTTTCACAAGTTAACCTGTCCAGAGATATAAGTGTTAGATGTTGAAGAGTAGCAACAACGAATACATGGAATAATTCTGACTGATGTGATTTCTCTTTAGCAGTTCGCTCACTTTCTCTTTTTTGACTTTGTTAGATGTTTTCCGAATTATATTTAATTGAGAATTTTGTTAGGATGGGGATCGCTTCCTAAAAATGCAGGAAGTATATGTACGAGGTTCAACGATCAAGTATTTGCGGATTCCGGACGATGTGGTAGAATTGGTAAAAGAAGAGGTAAATCCCCTATTCGTTGCTCTTTCAGAAGCTTTTGTATTTCTTTTTCAGAGTTCCAAGGTCGTAATCATTCGAAATGTGCACTGTGCATCATCTGAGAGAAAACCATATTTCACAATTCCACTTTCATCTATTCTGCTTTAATGATGAGCTAACACCAAGTGAAAACTTCTGGTTTCAGGTTAAGGAAGTACGTAGACAACAGAAAGACCAACAACGTGCCAAGCGTAATTTACAGGGAGCTCGGGGTGGCGCACGAGGAGGATCTTCTAGTAATCGTGGCACAGGTCGTGGTGGTAGTCAGCATGGATGGAATCGAAACAAAGCAGGGGTTCAGTGAGGCCATTTACTATAAATTATTTCTCCTTCGTTTTCATGTTGACTTTAGAAAGAAATTGTTGACATTTCGAAAGTCATCGCTGTTTGATATTTTCCACAAATTTTATGCTGAAATAAAATGCTGTGGATGTTTTGGATGAAATTCTTATGGCTTTATTTTTATTTTTTGTTGTTTGATGATGTTTCAATAAATGCTTCTCAGGCTCTGTTGTTTGAAAATTTTATCTGTTTGCACAGATTGTTATCCGGTAGAAACTGCTAGTGCTTTTTATTATTTTTCCACATTAATGGGAGATATGTGGGCTTTCGGTGGATTTTTCTGATGATATTTTCAAGTTAATCCTTGTGCTAGTGAGTTTTTCGATTTCTTGTTATTTGCAAAACTAATAATGTACAGCGAATATTCTCTTATAGCTCTTTTCAACACCAAAGACTTCAGTTAACATTTGAACTGGAATCAAGCAGTGTCTCACACAGCAAAACTGGTACTGGATCAGGTTTTGGTAATTTAAGTGATGTATATGTATATGCATGCATATATGTATATGTATACACTGTAAATAATATGTGCAAATGTGACCGTTTTGACTGATATCTTGTGTACTTTATTTATTTATTTACACTTTACTGAGTCTGTCTTGGCATTTGCAATGTACTGATATCCTGTACTTGTTTATAATCTCATTCTAATGTATTGAGTAGATATTTTTATTTGAAGCTAAAATGGCAACAAAAAGGAAAATGGTGCCACCACTAACAATGTCACTTTATCATGATTTGGATATTGGTTCGACTGCTGCTGAAAAGTCAGAAAATACCACAAATGCAAATGATATCGGTGCGGATTCCAGTTGTAACACGTCGAAAAGATCCCGAAACGAGAGTGCAAATTCCGAAGGGTCAAGCAAGACTGGTGAAGATGACGGTGCTGGTAGGTGGACGATTGCTTCATTCTCTTAAAAGGCGCGTCTTTGATTGTCCATTCCTCAGTGCCTTCACTTTTTATGTACTACACATCCTTTTCGAGAAGGCATTATCTTTATTTGGAAGGATTTAGTCCAATTTATTTTAGTTTTAAGGCGATTCCTGGTGGTTAAGTGAAAATATGGACTTGTTGTGAGTCTTTATTATTAAATGAAATTTGGTTGCAGTCGGTAAACTGGTTAGCGTATGTGGTTGGCGGAAAGGTGAACGTCAGGATATGCAAGATGCACATGTTCGATTGGATCAGTTCGGACTCACCACCATCTGTAACATGTAACAAATACAATGAAGCACAAAATGTCTTTTAACAGTCTGGATCAGTTTTATTCACTTCATACTTTTTTAGTCAGCGAAGTGCTTTTTATGCGATTTTTGATGGTCATGCTGGACGTCGAGCTGCAGATTTTGCTGCTGAACGTTTGCCATCTAGATTGAAGAGAAAATTGGATGCATGTAGGTTTTATCTTTGATAATTACATTCATTTCTGTTTGTCGTAGTAATAAGTGACGTTAGATGTAAACTGCCAAATTTTGAGCTCTCGAAATCAAGGTGAATCGTTAACCACAAAAGAGATGAAGCTTGAGGATAAGATTGCTTAGACAAACAAATCGGAAAAAAAAAGAAAAATTATCATGATTTTTCGTTTTTGTTAACAGAAGAATGTTAGGAGCAAAATATTTTTTCCTAAATATATTTTACGAACAGATCATCATGAAAAACGGTCTGCAATTTAAGTAATATGAAAGTTCATCGCTTTGTTCCAAACGGAAATATAAACCATAGAGGTCGAATTAACTGTAGTCAAATAGTTAATGTCTAAGTCTTGCAAAAGTATCAGTTATTTATGGCATCGATAGTGATTCCAGATTCCGATTTCGCTTCTTTGGAGAAAGGAATAAAAAAGTGCTTCATCGATACATATAAGCAGATCGATGAACAATTTCTGGTTGAGGCTCGTCGAACGTTAGTTCTCCATTATGCTGTATTTGTAATTTTTGTAAATTATGTTTCTGTCTTCCCTTCCTTCGTTTAAAAAACGTCATTCTATTAAAGGAGACCTTCATGGAAAGATGGCACAACAGCGACCACAATTCTGCTGATTAACAATATTATTTACTGTGCGAACATCGGCGATTCAAAGGTCTTTCTAAAAACTATCCAAGTTCCATCCTCTGTAACTGTAAGATTATTATGAAGCAAAAAAAAAATTTCGAAATAGGAATAGTTAGATATAGATGTGTGTGTAAGTTTATGCATAAATCTAACATAACTCTACGCATCCGAGGGAGTTTCTTTGTGTGAAATTATGGATTGGATTAAATCATACAAGTTGGTAGGCAAATTATACCTTCTAGGCAGTAGTTTGTCGTAGTAAGTCAGGAACTGAAGAAATAAAGGATGTTGCGATGCAGTTAACAGTGGATCACTCTCCATTGCATTTCGAAGAACGGATGCGAATTCAGAAGGCAGGTGGTAATGTCAAGTAAGTTTATTAATATATCCATTTATTCAATTTGAAATTTTGTGAGCAGCGGATTTCACTGTCATACATTTCGTTTTTTTGAAATGAAATATTTGAGGGATGGTCGTATAATGGGCATTTTGGAAGTTTCCCGATCGATTGGGGATGGTCAGTTCAAGGCATATGGACTCATTTGTACACCTGATGTTAAGAAATTTTCTATTACGAAGGATGACGTGTTAGTTTTTTTGATTTCTTATTTCTGCAACATAATCGATATCTAAATCAGGGAACAGATCGAAATTTTAATTGATGAAGCATTAACATGAATTTTTTTTTTGATTATTTGATAGCTTTATCGTTGCGTTATAATCGTATAATACAGATCATAACGATTGTTGGTTATTGTTATTTAGGATGTTTTCCTTTTAATTAGTTGTTGTCGTTGGGGACTTTGTTGGATATGACGGATAGATTATTAAATCTTCATAGATTTTAGATATTGACAGTTCGTATGGATCATTTTTGGGCTAATATTGCGAAATTTTAAACTTCGATTAAAGATATATGCTTTAGATTTGTCCTTATTGCTTGTGATGGTTTGTGGAAAACGTTCAGCAATCAGCAGGCTGTAGATTACGTTATGACAAAAATCAGGCAGTTAACAAAGGTTTGCATATTTAAGAATCATTTTTCTTTTGATGGATATTTTCGAATTTGACATATTTTTTCCTTTTTAGCCTGGTGTTGAGCAAAAATTAGAAACACGCGAAATGATTTGGCAGAATGTTGCGGATGACTTGGCTGCAGAATCGGTAAAACGAGGGTGTGGCGATAATGTCTCCGTTATTATTGTGGCACTTAATGATTCACAGGATGATTTGATTGTAAAGCAAAACATTTCTTAAGGATTTTTTTCTCACTATTGATTATTATATTTTAGAGGTATAAATTAAAGAACTTTAATCTAAATAAATCTAATAATTCAGAAAATTTAATAATTTGGAAAAATTTTATGAGAGAAAAATTCTAGAGGTCTGATTTAAATTATTTTTTGTTCCAAAATTATTCGCATCCCTGCAGAAAACATTACTGCTCCAAGTAAAGTTAGTAGGTTTATAATTTTTCCTGATTTTGGTTCATTTTATTATCCTACTCTAAACCTATCTTGATGATAGTAATGTTGTATTTGTTGCTATCCCTACAAAATTACCAGTTAACTTCTAATAACACGATGCATTATAAGTATGCAGGATGTAAAAGGAAGTGATTCTTTTTATCCGTCATTGCGTTTACTTGCGAAAAAATATTTCCATTATGAAGTGGTATTTAACATATTTATATGTGAATTTAGTTGTTTTAATACTAATTTAAAAATATGCGGCGAAATCTTTGTATTTGCTTGATGGTTTTTTTTTTTCGATTTTCAATTAGTTGTTTACTTTCAGTCATTTCTGTATTTACTTTTTGGTTTAAGTCATTTTAACACTGCTTCCCTATTTTTCTTCCATTTATTGCATAGCTGTGCAAGTTGAATGAAAATTTTTTGCACGTTTATCCTTTGTTGAATTGCAGGATTAACAAAATTCAATCATACAACAAATTCGAAGTTCATGATTTCATTTATTTTCGACCTTTTCTCCAATTTAAGCAAAAAAGTCATACGGTCGGTCATTTTGTAAAGTTCTACATTTTCACCATAGGAGGATATGAGATTGTGGTATGAAGCAACTTCAAGCATATCCATGATTATATCTATTTACAAAATTGAGTTTATTTTAAAGATTTAAGATATTATTACGGGCAGATTCATGACATTGAGTCGAAATTTACATGATATTTTGTAATTCATTAAATGATAGAAGTTCCTTTGGTATTAATTATTATGATTCTGGAGATCAGGTTGAAACTTGATTGGACACGAAAATACAATAATAAAGTACTGGTCCAATTATCATACCTATGCTTTGTAATAGCTAAATGAGAGAAACAATAAAATAATGTTTGCTACAATATTTTTTTTTCAATTTCTTAACACAGATACCTATAAATTAAATAATTATCTATGAAGGTAAATAAACAAAGATACCTATGAAGTAAATAATTATCTATGAAGGTAAATAAACAAAGATACCTATGAAGTAAATAATTTATTACCAATATGATATTTGGTTTGCTGAAATACTTTGATAAAATGTCACAAAAAATATCTTTATCAATAGCTGATAAGTTAAATTCTTTAATTTTATCGATAAGATAAGCAATTTAAATGTACACGCAATATACTTATATCAATTAGATTGTAATTTTTAACCTTTCATTAAATAATTCCTTTTATTGCTTACTTTATTACGTTCAATAATACAAATTAAGAGAAAGTGTAAAAAAGAAAAGAAATGTATCATTTTCGAAATAAAAAATGAAATAAATTAAAATAATTTGTTTTAATTAAAAAAAAAATTAAAAAAATTCGAAATAAATTCGTAATTAATAAAAGGAAGAATTATTATTGAAAAGAAAAAAAGAATGTTTAATTTAAATAAAAAATTTGTAATTAATTTCACATAAAAATTTATCGTATTACTCAAATACAGAAATTTTTTTTGATTTAAAACAATTAACTATTTTAAATTGATATTACTAAGTGAGTATAAAAGGTAAAGTATTTTCAGGTAGCATACAAAAGAAAAAAAAAAGGGTGAAATAATATTTTTACTCTCTTTTATATCCATTTGTAAAAAATTTTTATGTGAAAATTTCATTTAATCATAAATAATTTTTATAGAAACAAAAATATAATTATGATTCATTTGTTCCTTTTTTTTTCTTTTTTCTTTATGCTAATAGTAATTATCGATTATTGATTTTCTAATTTTTCCATCTTTAATTATTGATTTTTTCGATCAAAATATTCCATTAAAAATATGATATGATTATAAAATTTTAACATATCCATTCACATTCTTCATCGATATTATTTAATCGTACCTTTATTATCGTATTATTTTCGATATTATTTAATCGTACCTTTATTATCGTATTATTTTCGATATTATTTAATCGTACCTTTATTATCGTATTATTTTCGATA
>NW_018108577.1:27507-29581 GCF_000183805.2 Loa loa
TTTGTAACAAAGACAATAAGGTTCTTCAACAGTAATAAATTCTGTAAATTTAAAAAGAAATTTTAATCAAAACTTTCAAGAACTTTTAAGAATCAAAACTTTCAAGTGCTTTTTCATATATTATTGATTTAGAATAACTTCAGCTTGTTTTTCTTTTTGCTCACCGCGCTATCAACCTTCGCGGATTGTCAATCGAGAATTATTAATTTAAAATTATTATAATTTTGTATGCAAAATTTCAAGTGGACTAATTTTATTCATTTTTTTTAATAATTACCTTTATTCATTTTTCTTATTAATTACCTTAATTTTATTCATTTTTTAAAATAATTACCTTAATTTTATTCATTTTTTTAATAATTACCTTAACTTTATTCATTTTTTTAAAATAATTACCTTAATTTTATTCATTTTTTCCAACCTTATATATATTCATTTTTAATCAATCATATCATTCATTTGGGGTTTGATTGTCTGATCTTGTTCATCTTGCTGATTGGTTGTTTTCTATAAATCGTAGGTTCAAAATTGGGTCATTTTCACTTCATCATAAATACAATGAAGTGATAAAGATAATTTCGTATCACTGATATATTATGGTAGCTTAAAAAATTAAATTCTAAAGACAAAAAAAAATAAAAAAATTGTCTAATAATAGATATTAAATTTATCCAATGATTAGAATTTGGTCAAATTATTAATATAGCATCATTAAATGATAAGGGAAAATAGGTAAGGTAAATGTAAGGATCAAACTGATCATATCTAATTATAGATAATAAATGTCGAAGTAATTTCGGCTTTCAACTAATTAATAAAGATGTAAAAATTGTCTTACAAAAGATTGATAATTTTCAAAATATTTCTGATGAAATAAATAAATTCGTATTTTTTTTCTTTTTTTTTTTTGCTGAAAAATTATTGTCACTGATAAATATAACCGAAAAATTAACATCCAAATGTTATCCGTTTCTTCATCTAATACATTTCTGTTTTAATTTACATTTATTTTTGTTAGTAAAAATTTGCCAACACTTTCCTATCATCTCTTTCATCTTTTTCAATTTCAATTTACAAAATGAAAATTTTGTTTATGTTGCAAAAATCATTTACAAAAAAAAAAAATCATTTCAATTGCTGACATTTAAAAGTATTTAAAAAATATTCCACAATTGTTTTATCACCATTTTCCTACAGAAATTTCATTAATTTGTTTATTTTTCTTTTAAGATAGAATAAAAGTTTCAGTTCGAGTTTTTCATTTTTTTTTTTTATAAAATTTGCAATAATACTTTATGCAAATAAATTTTTGCAACTTTTTTTGATAAAAGGTTAGAAAAAAAAAACGAACAATTGCATGGATATTAGAAAAAATAAATAAAAATTTTTTTTTGTGTTCAAAAATGTATTAATTTGCATAAATTTTATTTAAATTAATACTAGTTTTTGCTTTATATTCCATTTATTCATGCAAATTTTTTGAATTAAATTTTTTTTTTTTCATGTCGCTATGCACAAAATGGAATGTGTCCTCGGATTGATGATTTTGAGCTTGCTACTTCTTAATTCTCAAGCTGTCAATCTTGTTGCCGGCTGTAAGCTTTAATTAATTATCTCTTTTTTTGCTTTTTTTTTCTTTTAATTTGTTACTAAATTATATTCGTAAAATATTTTGCGAGATTCTATGTTTTAATTTTAAAGTACAGAAATTAATTACACATAATTAGTTCTTCTATAATTGATGGCATTTTTTCATATCATTTATAGTTTTGGTGTTAAAATTTTCTAATTAAAGCATATATAATTTTATGATTTAATATAATATATTTTATGTTTTATGATTAATATCATATATATCTTTATGATATATCGATTAAAAAAGAAGCGAAAAAAATATTTGAAATACAATTTGGATTTTTAAAAATTTAAATTTTTAAATATTTAAGACTTTTAAATAGATTAATATCATATATATCTTTATGACATATCGATTGAAAAAGAAGCGAAAAAAATGTTTGAAATACAGTTTGGATTTTTGAAAATTTAAATTCTTAAATATTGAAATCTTACTGTC
>NW_018108577.1:29927-32828 GCF_000183805.2 Loa loa
AGTTTAATTAATTATCTCTTTTTTTGCTTTCTTTTTTTCTTTTAATTTGTTACTAAATTATATTCGTAAAATATTTTGCGAGATTGCATGTTTTAATTTTAAAGTATAGAAATTAATTACACATAATTAGTTCTTCTATAATTGATGGCATTTTTTCATATCATTTATAGTTTTGGTGTTAAAAAATTTCCTAATTAAAGCATATATAATTTTATGATTTTAATATAATATATTTTATGTTTTATGATTAATATCATATATATCTTTATGATATATCGATTAAAAAAGAAGCGGAAAAAAAATATTTGAAATACAGTTTGGATTTTTTAAAAAATTTCAATTTTTAAATATTTAAGATTTTTAAATATTGAAATTTTACTATCATTTTTAACAGTATTTAAAAGAAAAGTAAAGGAAGAAAAAAAAGTGGCAAAAAAATTTGCAAATGAATTATTGAAATTGATAATTAAAAAAGTGAAGTCATTTGAAATGAATCAAAATCATTTTAATTTCATGCATTACCATTTTAAAATTACCAAAAAATAACACTTATGCAATCGGATAGAGTAATTTATGCAAAAGAGTTAGAAATTGTATTAATAAATGATAGATATAAATCATTTTGCGGAACACGTTTTCAAAATATTAGTATGACTGAAACGCATTTTGGATTGTTCTAGGATTGCAATGTTTTCCGAAACTGAAAGCACACGTATTATGACTAAAAATAAGTTTTGAATCATGATAAATTCTAAGAATACAGTATGCTTCGAAAAGTTGTGAGGATACAATAAGTCCGAAACGTAACATGAATACAGTATGTTCCGAAACATTGTGAGAATACAGTACATTTCGAAAAATTTGAGAATACAGCATGTTTCGAAAAGTTCTAAAAATACAGTATGTTCCGCAACATTGTAAGAATACGGTCTATTCCGAAACGTTATAAAAGTACGGTATGATCTGAAGCATTCTGAGAATAAGCTGTATTCCGGAATATATTCCGCGAAATAATATGATTGAAACACGTATTTGATCGTTGTAAGTTGCCATAATACTGTATGTTCGGAAATGTAAGAATACAGTATGTTCCGGAACGTCGTAGGGATACGGTATGTTCCGAAATACTGTGGGAATACGAATACGGTATGTTATAGGGATACGGTATGTCTCGAAAGGTTATAAGAATACGGTATGATCTGAAATATTTTGAGAATAAACTATGTTCCGGAATATTGTATTACAATATATTCCAAGACATAGTATGATTGAAACACGTTATTGATCGTTGTAGGTCACAGTAATGCAGTACGTGCCGAAACGTAGCATGAGTAGAACATGTTTCGGATAGGAGAATGAATGCAGAATGCAGAATATATATTATGCATAAACTGCATTTCATGTAGCAATATTATTTATGCAATACGTTTCTAACTTACAGTATAATTAGCATTAGATTAAGTTATAAGTACAAATAAGATATGATGAGAAATTCAAGTAAATCACTGATTAACCTTTTTAAATTGTTACACCACAATTGAATCATTATTGTTATATGAAAGTAAAGTTATCATATAGAATTGATTCGTTTACTCTAAGTGATTAAAATGATAAATTGATAAGGTTCATTTAAAATGATTTTTTTCTAATCTTCAATTTAAGAATGATAAATTGAAACGAAATTTCATTGCGAAGGATTTATTTCCTAATTTTAAATTAAAAATTAATGCAATTTTTTGTGTTCAAAATTTTTGAAGTGTATATTTGTAATAATTTAAATTTCCTCAATCATTTTAAATTTATCATTATCATATCATACAGGAAAAATTGTTAAAGAGAGTAATGCTATAAAACATCTAATCTGTAAATATTGAAATAATACAGTAATTAAAACATGAAAGACTGAATATGATATTATTTCTGACAAAGGAAATTCAATACGAAATATTTGAATAATAAAAACTAATTGAATTAAAAATCAATAATATAGTTTGTTTATTCTAACAAATTATATACATTGATTAATTGTTATTAGCACTTTTTTCAAACAAAATTTCTTAAACTAAATTTTATAAATTTAATATTTATAAATAATTTTAGTCAATATAATCTTTTTGCATAATCATCTAAATAACAAATTACCTGATATTTTAGCATGTGATCCAGCATGTTTGGAACGGAACAAATATGTTATCGTAAGAGCACATCTCAAGAAACATACCGTATCCGTTGGTCTTTGCAAGAATGAAACACACCGTTGGGCTAAATCAATTGTATCACCATATATTTGTAATCGTAATATTGGTAAATGGGAACCTGATATTCAGGTAAACGTAACATAATAGAATAATTTATTTATTTATTTCAATCATTGCATTCAAATTATTTTAATTAACAAATTATGCAATGAATTGAAAAAATAATAAACGTTTAAGATAGTATGAGGAGAATACAATATCAGTAATTATGAATAGCAATAATAGAAATTTAACTTAATTTCAATTTTTTCACTGTTCAAAAAATTAATGAAACCAACTTTAGAATTTTAGTAATATATGCAAATAGCAATTCCAGATTCCCTTTTTTTTTTCATTTAAAACTAGCAAAATTTTAAATTTACTTTCTTTTTTCATATGTTACCAATATTCTTTTATTAAATTTCCGCTCATTTGTCAAACTTAAAAAAAAAATAGGAAATCATTTATTTTCGTTGACGCAGTATATTTGATCAGTTAATTAATTAATTAAGCAGCTAAGTTATGTGATTCACAAAACAATTGGTCACTTATTAATTGTAATAATAATAACAACGATAATAATAATGATAATGATAATACTAATAATAATAGTAATAATAATAATAATAATAATAATAATAATAATAATAATAATAATAATAAT
>NW_018108577.1:33078-35976 GCF_000183805.2 Loa loa
ATTTTTTATTTTTGCCTTTCCAAAATTTTGGTATATAAAATTTACTCGTTATTGTTCCACCATTACCGTTTCCTTTTCTTTCTGATCTGTCTAGAAATTATTTTATTATGCAGTTGAGGACGAAGTGAATTTAATTAAAATTGAAATGAGCAGAAGCGAATGAACTATTAGTAAAAACTCCTGTTATACGCAGTTGTGTTTGCAAAGGAAATAAACAAATTCAAAATCAGGAATGTTTGAAAATTATGTAATTTAGGTGGAAGCATGTGACGCTACCATGGCATATTTGTCAGTCTAAAAAAAGTCCTCTAATATTTGAAAATAGATATGCAAATGAATGATGATTCATGATATTGTTGATTTATCGGTCTGTCACTGGAACTAGAATAATAGACTAAGCAACCGTGCTAGGACGGTAAAAATATCTAGTAAGTGATGCAACAACCTTGTTATGTCTTGTAAACTAGAATTAGGAAAATGAGAACAATAACCGAGCATGAAATAAGCGGTTTGTCGTATAAAACACTGTTTTACTTGAGAATAATACAAAAAAAAAGTGGTGGTAATAGTAGTAGCAATAGTAATCAGTGGAAGTAATAATAATAATTAACAATATAGTAATTAGCAATAGTTAAAAATAATGACAACCGATAATAATAGCAATAAATAAAAATAATAATAATTGACAATAATAATAATAATAATAATAATAATAATAATAATAATAATAATAATAATAATAATAATAATAATAATAATAATAATAATAATAATAATAATAATAATAATAATAATAATAATAATAATAATAATAATAATAATAATAATAATAATAATAATAATAATAATAATAATAATAATAATAATAATAATAATAATAATAATAATAATAATAATAATAATAATAATAATAATAATAATAATAATAATAATAATAATAATAATAATAATAATAATAATAATAATAATAATAATAATAATAATAATAATAATAATAATAATAATAATAATAATAATAATAATAATAATAACCTGTAGCCCATCGTCATACTTATCAGGAAGTAATCTTAATGATATCTATCTTAAATTATCTTACCTCTTAAATTACCTTATCGAAAATTATCTTATCTATTTTAAACTGTCCTATATCAAATTATCTTATCTTAACATAAACAAATATTAACTATGCTTATGCAAACATTCATTAATTCATTTACAGGATGAAGATGGAATTGCAGGATTCAATGTAGTATGTCCAGGAATTACACACTATTCTGATGATGCTTTTGATAATTGTCCAAATTCAGGTATGCAATTTGTTTTGCCTATTTATCATATTATTTCCATTAAAATAATGCTATTAATAATAATTATAATGATATTAATAATAATGATATAATTTGTTTTTAATGATTTTATTTCAAAATGATTGATAATTCTTTTTTTTTTTTAAAATATCTGTAAAAAATTTTGAAAATTTTCATTAGTAATATTTATTGCTTTCACAGGCTCTTATCAGTTTCGTTTAGTTTCCTCGTCTTTTTTCTTTTTTTTTTTTTTTTTTATTTTTCCTTTTCAATAATTATTAAAGATTTATTGCAAATAAATGAAGTGTAAAATTTAATTCAAACAAAAAATTAAATAAATTAATTGCCAATAATTTATTGACAAATAAGATCAATGAAATGGATAAGATTACTGTAGTAATATTTGAAATATAAAAAAAAATTTTTTTAATGGTTTTAAATTATAATCTTTAGCGTATTTAAAAGTAATTTGCATCGTAAATATTTCATGCTAATTCGACTATTTATATTTGATAATGCTTTATTTATTTTTTTTTTTTGCATTTCTTTTTTCGTTTTTTTTTTTCTATTTTCCCTTTTTTCTTTCCTTTTTTCCACTTTTCTCTTTTATTATTTTTCATTTTATTTCTCTTTTTTTTTTGCAAACAAAATTTTATAAATTTATTTTATAAATTTACTTATTCAAAAGCTTTAAGGAAATTTTCTATTACTAATTTTTACGGAAAAAGTTTGATAAAATTGATGAAATCATTTTAATCACTCAAATTATATGTTAATTTAATTTGATAATTTCAGATTATCAAATTGTTAATGTTATAATTTTAGAAGTGAAATATGTATGGGAATGAGCAAAAAAGAGAAACGAATTTGAAAAATTCAAGAAAAAATGATCACTATTTGAAAATATCAAAATTTTAAATGAATGCCATAAATTTTTTTTTTTATCATCGCAATAAATCACATTTATAATTATCAGTACTTATCAGTTATTTGAATTTTTTTTTTTACCAATTTTTATCAACTTTTCGTTGCTTTTTTTTTTATTCCATTCAAAATAAGCATTTCAAAAATTCATTCCATTCAAAATAAGTAATTGATGATTGAAAATAAGTAATTAAAGAGATAATTCAAATATAAAGGAGAAAAAAAGAAAATTGCAAACTAAGCATTGTTGTTATCATTTGTCACATTTTGAAGAAAAAAAAGAACGAAATTTAAAATTTGAAAAGAAAAATGAAAATAATGAATTATTTACAATAAAAGAAAAAAAAAGTAAGGAAAGAAGAAAATTCAATGTCAATTCCATTTAATTAAAAATAAATAAGCCTCAAATAAAAGTTTCTTTCTTTTCGGTACTGAAACAATTTTAATTCAATGTCAATTCCTTTTAATCAAAAATAAGCCTTAAATAAAAGCTCCTTTCTTTTCGGTATTGAAACAATTTTCTAAATGATAGTAAATACCGATTATAAGTGAATATGCTTACTTTGAATTTTTTTTTAAAATTTTATTTTTATCCAAATCAAATTTAATCCCAAAACAATTTCAATACACTTTTGCTGTTACCATTCAATGATAAATGAGATGATGG
>NW_018108577.1:36544-38167 GCF_000183805.2 Loa loa
GTGATAATTTCGAGCATAATAATTTTATACTTTCATCATGTGTATTTTATTACCAATAAATCATTTTATTTTATTTGGCAATAAAGATTTGCAGGTTAAGAAGAAAAATAAATTTGGATTACATTTCATAAAATTTCTTTGAAATTTAATCTCATGAATGATATTAAAATACTTTCTATCAGCTGTTTAATTATATTTCTTCAATTCAATCACTGATAATTTTATTGATAACAAAGTGTTATCAATTGCAATATATGTGTAGATATAATTATATACTATATATATATATATATATATAATTCACTAAGCATAATTATGGAACTAATATAATTACGCAACAAATTGTTAAATATAATTATATATACATAATTAACTAAATGTAATTATATAACTAATATCATTTCAACAACTAATTATGAGTAAAATTATGCAATTGATTGATTAAAACTTAAATTTTGTTTTTTTTTTTTTAATATCAG
This sequence comes from Loa loa, assembly GCF_000183805.2. Taxonomy (NCBI): domain Eukaryota; kingdom Metazoa; phylum Nematoda; class Chromadorea; order Rhabditida; family Onchocercidae; genus Loa; species Loa loa. Next base: position 37,024 of record NW_018108577.1, read on the forward strand.
TTTAACAAAAAAAAATGGATCTTTTTAAATTTATGTTTCATTTTATTTTAAAATTTTTATATCACTTCATGATAAAAGTTTCATTGCTTATAACTATTATTTTCCTCTTTAGGAAGAAAATTTGTTTAATTTAACACTGATTCCTAACATTTCCATAATCAGAAATTATTTTTAGAAACGATATAAATGTATAAAAATGAGGGAAAACTTTTGTTTATATTTTCTTTTTTATTTTTTGTTTATAACAAAGATTACAGAATTTAAAGGCATTAAATTCTGTTAATTTTCAAATAAATTTTAATCAAAATTTTTAACTTATTACTTTATCAAATACTGATACGAACATTTTCCGCATATTACGCTACAATCCTTGCGAAAACCATCGTTTGTTAATCATACTGCAAGCAACAAATTATACAATGCATTATTATGTAATTTTTTTTTAGTAATTAATTAAATTTTAATATGAATAATGCTAGACATGAAAACTGTATTGAGTTTTGTGATTAATTTATTCTAATAGAATATGATAATTGATAAAAAAGACTGATGTAATTTGTGGTAGTACAAATACTTTCATGTTTATTTTTATAAGAATTATTGCATGTATTTAGTTTTTAATTATCGAATAAAAACCATTAAAGTAAAATTAATTAAAGTTTATAAATAATATAAATATGATTTCATTTCTATTTATATATTCCGAAAATGAAACAATTGGTAGTTTTAACGGCGAAAAATTTATCACTTAACATTATATTATTCTTAAATTTTACAACTAATTTATATGAGTATATTGAAAAATTATCAATTCAATTTTCAAATTAATTACCAAATTAATGCAGTCATGCATACTAATAATCGGATAAAATATTTTTAAGTTATTCGATTTCATTCGGAAATTTCTTTTAATTATAGCACTTTACACGAATGAAAATTTTCGAAATCTTCAAAAATAAAATTTATCATAATTTCTAATTAATTTATTCAATTCATTAAGTTTTAATGTAAGCATTATAAGCTTAGATTGATTTATTCAAGTAAGAATTTAAAAAAAAAAAATGTAATCTATTTGATATTTCTCGCGATTTTCTTTTCCCCATTACATTATAATATATTAGTCTTAAAATGATTATTTGAAGTA
>NW_018108577.1:38750-42335 GCF_000183805.2 Loa loa
AACCATAGTATGTAATTAAGGAGATAAAACGGGAATACTAACTTGTAATTTTATCAATTTTATCACCAATGAATAATACAAAATGAACAAATCAATTACCATAGTATGTAATTAAGGAAATAAAACGAGAATACTAACTTGTAATTTTATCAATTTTATCACCAATGAATAGTATAATATGAAGAAATCAATTAGCTTAGTATATAATTCAGGCATTAGTATTTTTAATTGATTATGTTTGGAAAATTATCACAAGGATATTTTTCACTCCTAGATTTGGGAAAAGAATATTTCTGTGATAATTTTTTATATTTTTTAATCATTATCAATAATAATAATGAAATCTAATCATTAATAATAATAATAATACGAAGATGCTAACTTTAAAAGATATAAATTTTGTCTTTCAAGTTTAAATTTTATTCCTAAATTTCATATTTATTTCACATTTACTCATTAATTTCCTATTTTAATTCTAATTTCCTTACAGGCTTTTGTTTCAAAAAAAAAAATTCCACTCCAACTTTATTTATATGCTTTTGTTTCAATTCACATTTACTTATTAATTTCATATTTTAATTCAAATTTACTAAATGAAGTTAATTTCAGCTTACATTTACTTATCGTATTGATAATCTTTGTATCCCATTATTATTTATCATGATATTGATAAGTTTCGTGATACTTTATGCAATCTTAGCATTGCTATTAATTGTACATCCAATTACATCAACAATTATGATTATTTATTCATTTCTATTATCGATGTGTGTCGTATTCAGTGGTTCTTTATACATTCACGGTGGTCCGTATGATTATCCACGACAATTTGTTAGTAAATATAATTTTTGAATTTAGAAAAAAAAAACTTTTTTGAAATAAAAAATTAGAAAATTGAAAATTAGAAAATTCTTTTTTCTTTGTTCATAAAAAAAAACTTTTTTAAAGTGAAAAATTAGAAAATTAAAAATAGAGATTCTTTTTTTCCTTTGTTTATAAGAAATATTTATTTAATTTATTAAAGAAATTAACTATCGAAATGTATGTTTATTTTTTTTAAATGAGAAATTAGAAAATAAAAGAAAAATTAGCATTTTCTTTTTTTTTTTTGTTTATATGAAATATTTATTTAATTTGTTGAATAATTAACGATCATTTATCTTTTATTATTTAACAATCATAAATTAATATTTTTTAGCAATGAAATTAGTTTTTGTTTTTTCTTTTTTCTTTCAGAATAATTTACTTCGATTTCTTGGTTTCGTGCTATTTTGCCTATCTGATAGTGCATTAATTATTCATCATGTTGGAATTGCTGTACCAGTTGCTGAGAAATTAATCTTATCAACTTATTTTATCGCACAATATCTTATTTTATGTGGTTCATCATCGTCATCATCATTATTATCGCCATCATCACAATCATCATCATCATCATCATCATCGTTATTATCATTATCACGTTGTTATTATCGCTCATATCAAATACAACGAAAATTTTGCAAATGAATTTTTAATTCATACTGTAAATGAATATGTAAGGTAATTAGAAATAAACCTTATCAAATAATATATACTTCCATCATTTACCATTTAATGAAGAAATTGTTTACTTGTCCATTTATTTGATTAATTAATTAATTGATTAATTTTGCTACATTTAAGTGGGTAAGAAAAAATTGTAAGATAAATAATTTGGAAAGAATATTATAGGAAATTATTTCTATAATTATATTTTATATATGGAAAAAAAAAAGAAAGAAAAAATGATAATAGAAGTCAATACTGAACTTTTTTATTTGTAAAAGAAAATAAACAAAAAAAAAAAATTTTTTTTACTAACAAACAAGAAAAAGCAAATTTATTGTTGCAAATTAATTTAATTCAATAAATGAGAAAATGATAAATGAAAATATTAAATAGATGAATGGTGATAATGCTGATAAAAAAAATATGAAATTTGATTGAAATATTTGGAATGATACGATTAATTAATTAAACAACAATTAAGAAAATATGAAATTTAATTGAAATATTTGGAATGATACGATTAATTTATATAAGTAATTATGTGCAAAATCTTGGAAAACTAATTTGAAAACTTTAGATCTAAATTCTTGCTTTTTTTTTCTTTGTTTCTTTTTGCAAATAATCAAAAAGTATTAGTGATGCATTCATTTTAGGTATGTGTAATTTAGGCTAACATTAATAGCATAGGATTTTTTATCACCAAGCAATTTACATTAAAAGAAAGTCAAATATTTGTTTTCAATTTAGCTGTACAAATAATCTATGAAATATGTGAATTTTAATTTTGAAACATTTGAATTATACAAAATTTTTTCTAAAACTTTTTAAATTTGTACTTTTCTTTTCTGTAATTTGTAAAGTCTGTAAAAAATTCTGTAATTTACACTTAAATTTGTAAGTGAATTTTAAGCAGAAAATGATGAAAGAAAGAAAAAAAAAAACAAAAATTTTTTCAGAGAAAATTTTCTGATAATCGAAAGTATTTTTTAATTTAATCAATTTAATTAACGTTTTGAATTCAAGAAACAAAAATAAAGTTATGGCAATATGTACAATTCATAATTTAAATGTGTAATAAAATTAATTCAATCATAGAAATTTTGTTATTGTTTTCCTTCCAAAACTAACATGTTATACAGTATGTCTGTTTAAAAATAAATTGAAATATTTCTTTCCAAATAATATACAATTATTGAATCGATTAAATTTAATCCATAATTATTCAAGATAAATATCTTCCGTTGGATGTGCAAATGCCATATATTCATCGTATGAACGTTTAAAAGCACGTCTGAAAATTAAAAAAAAAAAATCAAATTATTACATATTCAATTTGTCCATTCTCTTAAATTTTTTTGTGCTAAATGGCTAGAAAAAAAAATAAGCTTTTCAAAATTAATAAATGTAACAAATTTTTGCTAATGAATAAGATTTAAAAATTTATGTGGAAAAGAAAAAAAATAGTTTTTAAAGAATTAGCCTAAAATTATAAACAAAATTTTATGCAAATATTAATCGAATAATCTATTTGGAACTATTAATTTAGATCTAATAATTTATTAGAGAATAATAAAAATACAATTTAAAAAAAATAATGAAGACAAAAGAAAAACAAAAAATATTGAAAGGAAAGCCGGATGAAAAAAGAAAAAAAATACAGTCATTCTTTCTTTTTCTAACTTGATCCGGTTAGAATTTTCGGAAAGAATATTAGATTAGCAGAAGGAAGAGAAAAGATCAAATAATGTATTTATTACCCGATAGATTCAACAATTGGTTGTGTTGAAACATTCGATAAGAAAACATGACATGCAAAACGTGGCAATAATGGATGCTTCGTTATAAAACCAAAATACCTAAAAATTATCTAAAGTATAAAGTATCGTTAGGAAAAAAAAAAAATGCCATTGTTATTATTGATTTTGGTAATATTTATTAGTATTATTGTTGTTATTATCATTATCATTTTATCACTACTATTATTATTATTTATTTATTATTATTATTATCAATAGTATTAGTATTAGTGTTATTATTAGTATTAGTATTATTATT
>NW_018108577.1:42461-45076 GCF_000183805.2 Loa loa
TTATTATAATGAAGTCAAAAACATTTTGACAAAACCGAAAGGAGTATTGTATCTGAAAGCATTTCCGATATATTATTTAAAATACAGGAAATGAAATTCTGATGGATGTTTGTTAAAATTTGAAAAATAAAAAAGAGGGTAAACTAACCTAAGTTGTTTTGGATGTGCACCACAAAATGAAATATTTTGTAAGCTATAGAAGAAATCAAATGTAGGACATTGAAAAAACTGAAAAAAAATAAAGGATTATATAAAGAATGAGTAAATATTTAAGCATTATTTACAAAAGAAGTGGGTAAATGTTAAAAAAATGAGACATTTATTCTGGATAGTACTTATAGCAATTCGTTTCAGTAAATGTAATAAATATGCAATTTTCAATTTGAATAAATTATTTCATATTCTAATATTATTAAAAACTTTGTTGATTATTTAAAATTTATTGCTTAAACTTAAAACATGAAAAAAAAGCAAGTGAAAAATGACAAATAAAAGACAATATTGAAATTAAAATACGAAATAAAATTAAAAAAACTGAAGACTAAATTATTGGATAATTCAGTTTTGTTTTTTCATTTTTTAAGCTCAAAAGCATGGAATCCAAAATTTACCAAGTGATATAAAGAAATCGTAAAAGAAAAACAAAGAAAAAAGAAGATAATAGTAAAATCATAATGTGAAGTAATTAAAGTATTGACTAAGATAAATTCGTCGATTTTTCAAATTTGAAAAAGAAATTTCTCCAACAAGAATTTACTAAATTAAATGATTTGAGGAAATTGTAGATTTTAGTTCTTCAAAATTTAATTTTGTTCTATTTAAGTTTTCAATTTCATACAGATAACTTACATTCTTTCGTCGTTTATCAATAATATGTATACCACGATATGATACTTCCATTAGTACTGTTTGTGGTACTATTACTTCTTCCTTATTTTGATAAACATTAAGTACCTAAATTTTATTAAACTTTTATTTCAAATTATAAATTACATTAATTTTTCCCTAATTAATCACATTATTACATTAGCAACAACATATTAATTACTTCCATAATTTGTCATCTTAATGAAAGTAATGTTATTATTATTACTACAATGAATAGTTATTAACAAAATTATATTAAAGCGAAAAAAAGACAATGTAAAGATGGTAGATGGGCAAATTAAAGAAATTTTTTTTCCCATTTTATTAAATTGTCTAAATGAAAATTAAATTAAAGGAAAAACAAAATAAAATTTAATGAAAATTAATTTTTTCTTCTAAATGAAAATTAAATTAAAAATTAAATTGGAAATTCAATTAGTCAATGAAAATTAATTAATTAAAAGGACGATAAATCGTGATACCCATAAAACTTATTTGAAAAATCTTTGAGTAAAATTAAAAATAATCGTTCGTTTTTCATGAGAAATGATGAAAAACAAAAACCTAAAAATCCAAACGCTTTCCTGTTAATTTTAACAAAATTATTCCATAAAAAAGTTATGTAAATACAAAGAAAATTAATACACTTGATAACCTTATTCATAGCCTGTACAAGGATATCATTTCCCTTATGATGCGCAACTTCAATTGATGCTAACATTGTCAGATAAAATGTGTCACGTTCACTTGTCATCGTTTCTGGAATTATTCAAGATATTATTTTGCTAGATAGCTATTTATAGTGAATAGACCTTTTCGTTTTGTCTTATTGATGCATTAACTTAGAATGATACAAGAAAATGTTCATTACTTAAAAATACTTTTAAGAATGTCATCGGTATACTTCCAATTAATCTTCGGAATTCAACTGACGACATCACTTATATTTCACTTTAGGATTTAGTGGAACGGATTAATTATGGTCAAATTCAGAATTCAACTGAACTAATCATTTACGATTAATTTTACAATTCAACCGAACTAATCACTTATAGCTAATTCTAGAATTTAATCCAATCCAATCAATTTACTTATACTTCACTTAATGATTCAAAGTTACTGCCAATGTATTGAAAGTAATATTAATGATCAAATTACTGCAATGTAAAGAAAAAAAGAAAAAAAAACAAAATTAAAATTTGTTTTCTTTTCACTTAATTAAACTTTTTTATAATTTCAAATAAGCATTTTTAAATACTAATTAATATGATAACTTACGATTAACATTACTTGGTAAAGCTCCCATGCAAATTTCTTCAACCAAATCAATTTCACAAACATGTGCTGATGGAAAAATGCCATGTTGATTAGTTCGTAGATTTATTCCTCCAAATTATTCAAAATTATTCTGTTACTTAATTTAATACATATTATTTAAACAAAATAGATTTTCTATCAGTTTTCTATCAGTTAATAATCTACTTTATTTATCAATTTATTCCATTACTCAATTTGATCCATTGCATTTAATTTGATAAATTAAACATCCAAGAAAAATATATCACAATTTGTTTCCTATCAGTAACATGGCATAATCAGTTCCCTAGCAATAGTATACTATAATCAATTTCCTATCAGTAACATGGCATAATCAGTTTTCTAATCAGTAACATGGTATAATCAGTTTTCTATCAATAGCATACTATAATCAGGTTTCCTATCAGTAACATGGCATAATCAGTTTTCTA
>NW_018108577.1:45593-51340 GCF_000183805.2 Loa loa
ATGTGTCGGATTAAACTGCTCCAAACCTGTCGTACAACAACTTGATACACCTGACGAATCTTCTTGACCAAACTGTGAAAGGGCTAAAAAGAAGAGCTAATAACGAAAACATAATTATTTCTAAATGAGACATTAATTATTCTAATTAACAAGAGTTTATCCTAGTTTTATTTTGTCAATTAAAAAGATAAATTAATATATTTTACTTATAGTATGCTTGCAAAAAGTAATGTACCTTTTCGAGAAGGAAGTTGACTATCATTTAGATTACTATCTTCATAATAGCTATCCTCAAAGAGTAATACTGAATTACCCATCACTGAATCTGTACCAAAGCAAATCCTGAAACATCATGAAATTTTTTTATTCGAATTTTAATAAATGAATAATTTCCCCTTTCTATACATCAATTGCAAACACATTTTTTTTTAATCGTTAATTAATTTAATTTAATTAAGAACCGCATGCATGACGAATCTTGACTTCATTGATCTAATAATGTAATTTTATCGTATTTTTCAAAAAATTTATCGTATTTTTCCTATAACGAAGTTCATTATCATTTACTGATAATAAATGTCAATGTAGTAAAAATAAAATGCTAAAAATGATCGTAATGAAATTATTTGATGATAATAGTGGTAATAGTGGGAATTAATTCAAACTAATTTGAAGCATATCGAAAAAAAACGATTGATAATTATTTAGTTATGACATTACTTATTTTAATTAATTTGATTAATATGGTATATTGATATTAACGCATATTTATTGATATGAATGATATACATATAACATTTACTGATATTATTGATAATTATTCATTGATAATTAATTATTTATTTTTGTTGTAGAAGTAAATTACCCGGATAAACTTCTTTTAATTTCATTAATTATATGCGCAAAATGTTTTTCATATAAATATGGTATTTCGTAAAATATGGTGCGAAATATTAGTATACCTATGCTATATTTACATTACATGCATTATGCAAGCATGCTATCCTTATCACTAATAATTATGATATGCAAGGTAGTAAAGTCGGGTTGGAATACTACATGTAATATGAAAAGGTGTGGAAAAATAAAGATGAAAATATTGCATCCAACGTACGTGAACATATTACATCACCGATTATCGATCATTTTCAATTATTGTTGAATTTTTAAATTTTGTTATAATTTAAAATTCATTAATTTCATACCATTTTTCTCAAAAAAAAAACAAAAAAGAAATCTAAGCAAAGTTAATTTTAGAAATTTATAGTTTACATTAAAAGTCAATTAGCAGAAAGTTTGATTTACGTCATGAAAAAAAAATCAATTAGCTAACTTTTCATCCGTTAAATGAATTTCTTGCGTATTATGAAATTTTTTTTTTATTTTTTCGAATACATAAGTTAGTGATTATCGTCTAAAACAAAAAAGCTAAAATTTATTTTACTGATATTTTGCTGAAGTGAGAAAAAAAGGGGGAATTTTACTGATTTATTGATATTTCGATATTTTGCTAAGGTAAAAAAAGTGAAAAAATAATTTTTCTTTTCCATCGAATTATTTCATTCCATTTCATTTTTAATTTTTTGCAAATTTCCCATTTCCAAGCTAAAAAATAATCATATATTTTTATCGTTTTGCTAACATATGCTATTGAAATTTTTTTTTGAAATATGCAAAAGAAATTTTTGTCAGTTGATAAAATTTGTTGAAAAAAATTATTCTTATTTTCTTTTCTTACTGAATTAATACTGTAACTGTCGCTGAAATCGCGACGAGAAGTAGTGAATCAATAATTGCTTTGATACTATTGGTATAATGTATTGTATGTATAGATATACTGTGCAATGTAAACTAATATTGTATGTCCACTATATTTGTGTTCTCGAATAATAATAATTCTTGTGATCCCAGATGTAATCTCAGAATTGACCTCGGAATTGACCTCAGAACTATCCAAGAATCCGCCCAATTTGAGGAGGAAGATCCTGAGCACCAAATCGTGTTCCAACAGGTCGGTTGGGAAAACGATAACGGGCGTCATTTGCGCATTGATTCCCCTTTTGTTCATATTGATATTATGATTGTTGAATTTGTTTCTGTATTAATCAACTCATAGGAATAAAGGTTTAATTACCCATGTTTAAGGTAGTATCAATTAAAGAGGTCCTCAATTTCTGTCACGGTTGAAGAAAATCGGCGACAGTAACAGATACATTGAAATTCCATTTTATTTTTTTCTTAAATTTTCATTTTCAAAATTAAAGAAGTATTATTAAATTAATTTTCCAAATAAAATGATAATTATAAAAAAATCATATCTTCCTCTCTTCTTTTCTTTTTACCTTTTTTTTTCGTCAAATTCCAATCATTATCTTTATATTCATATTAATCTAACATAGGAAGTGCAGTAACATTTTGTTTCAAAAAGTGATAGCTTTTTTTTTTTTGCCAGTTACGTAATACACGCTATATTAGCATAATCACGTGATAAGCTATGGTTGCATAAATAATACGCCAATTTTATCTTTCATAAAATTCACCGTATCATTTCTATAATATAAAAAGGTTGTAATTTGAATATTAATAATTAAAATTAGCTAAAAAAAAGGTCGAAGAACTACGTAATAACCGTGTACTTAAGCGTTCTCAAAAAAAAAAAAAACGATATGTTATCTAAAATTGAATATATTTTACTATTTTTCCTCAAAAAAAAAAAAACAAATCAAAAAAAGTGAGCATTCTCAATTTGTTTTTGCTTAATAATAGCTATTTCCAATAAATTTCAATAAAATACTAAAAAAAAATGTAAAAATTTTCTATAATCAACAATTACTTGCAAATACATCTTGTCTGTGTCCGTGTTTTTTCTTTTTTTTTTGTTAATAATTATTCCTTGTAATAATTTCCAATCGTTTTTTAATAAATGATTTATACATGTGATTGTTTAATAATTTTCTATATTTTATAAATATTTGCAAATATTTTTGTTTTTTTGTTCTTTGTAATTATTTTGTAATCTTTAATCTTTAGCCTTTTTTTAATAATTATTTCCATACCTATGATCTTCTTTAGCAATTGGTTGAACAGGATGAGAAATGATTGTTGTTGGTGGTGAAAAAAAATCTGCTGACATTGGAGATATTGTCTGAGTGTAATGTCCAGCTAATGAAGCAGCAGATGTAGTAGTAGTAATAGTAGTAGTAGTGATCGCAGTAGTATCAGTAGTAGCGGTGGTGATAATTGCTGCTGATAATGAATCAACTGGTAATGGTGGTAAGCGTCGATGAACTGATACGGTTGATGATGGTAAATGAGTGAGAAATCCTTCAGGTAATACTAAAAAATTCATTATCTTAAATTTTGGTAATTTTTGAAATAAATTTTTGGATATTTTCTGGAAATGAATTTCATTTATTTTTTGTTATTAAATTAATATATGCTAAGATATTGTCATGTAAATATATTTGGATATAATTTAGTATAACAAAGAAAACCGATTGCAAACAGAAAAGAAAAACGGATGAAGGGAAATTTTCCGGAAAATTTTTGCACTTCCTTTTCTTAGTAATAGTAGCAGTAGTAGTAGTAGTAGTAATGGTGATGATAATAATTGGTTTTAAAATTACAATTTCTGAAAAAAAAGAACTTCCTGTCATTTTTCATCTAGTACTTTTCATTTATTCACTAAGATTTTGGAACAGATTTGTTATCATTAGTATGATAAGGAATGAATGATATCAAATATTACTGCTGAACATATTTATGACAAGTTTTAATAATACTGAAACGACGAATACGGTAAATGTAAAGAACAGAGAGAGAGAGAGAGGAGAGAGAGAGATAAATGATTTTTAAATAACTAATAGTTTTAATTTTTAGCTCAAATAATAAAGGTGAAATTCGATAAAGGTGAAAGGTGAAAGTCTTTCTTTTTAGGTTAAAATTTTAAAATGGTCAATAATAGCTTAATATTATTCTTTGCAGTCTTTCCTTTTGGGTTAAAATTTTAAAATGATCAGCAATAGCTTGATATTATTCATCTCTTATCATGCTAATGATAAAAAATTTAAATTCAAAATTTTATTGCATAAATGGGAAAAAAAAGTTAAATTACAGCAATAATTAGATTCTAATGATTGTCATCATCTTTCAACCTATCAATCAACATGTTGGCATCAAATTGTGACAATTTCAATTACAATAAAAATGAATTTAAATTTCAAATTTAATATTTTCATCAATTTTTCACGCAAAAAAAATAGAAAAAAGGAAAATTCTCTTCCTAAAATGTCCATCTAAAAAGGTAAAGAAAAAAAAACTAGAATTGACAGCAAAATAATTTGGACACATGTCATCATAATTCGATAATATTGTGAAGCTAAATGGAAATTTCAAAGTTTTAAGCAACATCTAGTGAATATAATACATACATACATACATACATACACACACATACACACACACGCACACACACACACACACACAAGTTAATAAAGAAAATAATGAATTAGTTAAATGGCAAATTACTAAGATATGAATGAATCTAATTATGAAGTTGTTTTAATTTATATTCAAATGAATGGTGGGGGCACGAAATGGACATTTTTATTAAAATTGTCCACAGAAGAATATTTGATTACATTAAACTACGAATGCTTAATTAATTACAGAAAAAAAGAAAAATAAACAAAAAGAAAGGAAGGAAAGAAGAGAGAGATTTATCCAGTCATTGATGAAAATAAAATGTTGAAATTCTAAATGCTGGAAAAAGAGGGTAGAGAAAAAAGGATTGGAAATAATAATAAATAATAAATTATACATTTTTTTTTAAATTTAATTTAAACAAAAAAATTCGTTCAGTAATTGATATCATCAAAATTCTTTGAGTTTGGATTTTGTAAAATTTTCGCATGATTTTATATATTTGATAAGATTTCCAATGATAACTTATTTCAATAAAAATGAGAATAACAAAAAAATGCAGAAGAAAAAATGCTAATGAAATAAGTAACAGGAAAAAACTGATAGGATACTCTGTGCTGGAAAAAATATGATAAGGAAATGATGGCAGTTGATGATGCTGATGATATTTGACAATTTTAATAATAATAATAAGAAATAGTGATGACAATGATGGTAAGAGGAAACATGATAATAATAATTAATAGTAATAGTAATAATAATAGTAGTAATAATAATAATAGTAGTAATAATAGTTAGTAATAATAGTTAGTAATAACAGTAATTGATGGTAATTAATAGTAACAATTAATAATTAATGATAATATTAATAATAATAATAATAATAATAATAATAATAATAATAATAATAATAATAATAATAATAATAATAATAATAATAATAATAATAATAAAATTCCCATTACCTTTATTTTGTTATTATTATTATTAATTATTATGAATTACAAAAAATTGTTAAAGAATAAAGGAAATGTAGAAGAGGGAGAAATGAAAGGTCAGGGAGAAATAAAAGCGGTAATATATATCCTTATTCATTTTCAAAATGATAACCATGACACTTTTATGAAGAACTGAATTGGTCGATAGAATTGCGTAATAGCCGTTAAGCGGTAATATCACTTTGAAGTTTTATAGTTAAAAAGGAAAAGGTTTAGTTGAGGAAAGGAAGAGAGAGAGAGAGAAATGATAATGCAACAATGTGTGGTTGACCTTCACCGATAACCCTTTCTATAATATTTGTAAAACCATTCTCACTTTGTTTATTA
>NW_018108577.1:51496-58228 GCF_000183805.2 Loa loa
TAATAATAATAACAATAATAATAATAATAACAACAATAATAATAATAATAATAACAATAATAAAGAACAATAATAATAGTAATAAACAATAGTAATAACAATAACAGTAATAGTAGTGATAGTAATAATGACAGTAATAATAATAGTTAATAATAATAATGATAATAACGGCAATAATAATAGTGACAACAGTTAATGATAATAATAAATAATAATGATAACAGTAATAATAATAGCAATAAATATTGATAACTCCAATGATAACAATGATAATGACAGTAATAAGAATAGTCGTAATGATGATGATAATGATAATTACGATGCGTCATGATGGAATATAACGTAGCACTGATGCGAAATGTTTGGTTGTGATTTGAGAAGAGCTAATAATGGTAGTGCTCCAAGATGATATACAGGGAAGATAGAAAAGCCAGACAAACTTACATATTCAAAGCACAGTTTGACTAAGTTAGAGCAAAAGTGTTAAAAGAAACGAATAAATAGCATGAAAATAAATGAATTTGAGAAAATAAAAAATTCGAGAAAGCACATATACTGAAAGAGACAGACTAATGAGACATTTAAAAAAAAATGAATAAATCAATAAGAGAAAGAAATGTGCACTATAATATAATACTTTGGCATTTCCCTAAGACTATTTTAGGATCAATTGTCTAGGCCTAAACATACATTTCATTTAAAACATCCCTAATGTGTGCAAGAAGGCGAAAAAAAAAAAAAAAATTAGCGCTTCAATTTTCTCCTTCCTTTCTCATCTCATTCTTTCTATCTCTCCCTCTTCCTCTCTCCCTCTCCTTCTCTTTCTCTTAAATATATAACTATTCCATTATACTGATCCCTTTTAAATATATTACTATTCCATTATAGTGATTCCTTCTTCCTTCCCTTTCTCTCCCTCTCTCCCTCTCTTAAATAAATTACTAATATGGTGATTTTTTTCCCTTTTTGGTCTTTTCTTTTTTTTTCTCTCTCTCTCTCTGTTAAACTCATCATAGTGATTAATATTGCATTATAGTGATTACTACGCCATTATAGTGATTATTACTCCATTATAGTGTATTTTTTTTCTTCCTCTTTTCATCTCCTTCTTTTTCTCTCTCTCCCTCTCTTCCTCTCTCTTTTTCTCTTTCTTCCTCTCTCTTTTTAATACATTATTACACCATTATAGTGATTTCAATTGTATTGCATTGGTTGATTTGAGAAGTTATCGATTGTATCTGAAGTATAAAATTGAATATTTTAATGATTAGCTGATAACACATATGCCACAAATTTGCATATTATTTCAATAATTTAACAGATAATGATAATTTCCATGCATGTATTTTTTTAATTATCAATAGAAATTGTATTATTATATCTTGTAAGTTTTAAAATTCGAATAAAATGCTAATATTATGCTAACATTTATCTTATTGTAAAATAAAATGCTAATATTATGCTAACATTAAAATTATAAAATGCTAATATTATGCTAACATTTATCTTATTGTAAAATAAAATGCTAATATTATGCTAACATTAAAATTATAAAATGGTAATATTAAAATTATAAAATGCTAATATTATGCTAACATTTATCTTATTGTTACCCTTATAATATCGATTGACAAGCAATAAATCATTGATATAACAATTATTGAGATTAAAAAGGAATGATAATTATCGTAGTAGTAGTAGTAGTAGTAGTAAGATTATCAAGGGAATTATTTATGTAAACATCTCGGATATACTAAATAATGGGTAGTTGATAAACTAAACAAAAATAATGCTATCTAAAATTAAATGTCATAAATATAGCATTTCTTTTTTTTTTTTTTTTGAAAAAAAGGAAAAAATTAATTTATAAACTATAATAAATTGATCCTAAAATTTGGCAAAAATATAACTTATCAGTTCTAAATTTAGCAAGAAAAAAAAAAAAATTATTCCCAAGGTATATGCCAAAGGATGTAAAGTAATTTAATTTATATTACAAATGATTCATTAGTGAATTAGTAACTTTTGGAAATTTTTTGGAAGATAAGAGGTGAAATTAAAGAATTAATGAAAAATATTCATCAATTAATTAAGCAGACTTAGTAAGGTTGGAAGAAAAAAAACAGCAAATTTGATGATCGAAAAAGTGAAACAATTATTTCCCTCTTATGTTATTCGATATGTTTGAATGAGAAAATTTGTTGAATTAGAAATTTCTCAAGGTGATAATCATTAAATCAGAATGATAGTCACTAAATCGAAGTGATAATCACTAAATAACAGGATGGCAATCACTAAATCGAAATGATAATCACTAAATAACAGGATGGCAATCAGTAAATCGAAATGATAATAACTATATATATCAATTTTATATTAGTCGAGTTTATCATTTTGATTACTGTATGTAATAGAAATTTAATCCGTTTGTTAATGATAGGAAAGGTGAATTTAGTGATTATCATTTCAGGAAATCGATTAAAAATTGAAAGAATAAGTAAAAATAAGTACTTCTAGAAAAAGAACAAATACTTTTAATATTAATTATGGGAGAAACTATGAGGAAAAGTTGAGACGGAATGAATTAATATTTGAATATGTGACCTGAAATCATAGGTCTTTCAAATAGAAAGAGAGAGAGAAAGAGAGAAATCCGATCGGTATAATTAAATAGTCTTGATGATTTCAGGAAGTTATATCCATTTAATTAACATCAGATCTATTCAATTTTGGTTATAGAAGAACTTTGTAGATTTAATTATTTTTTAATTTCTTTTTTTTTTTTTTGAAAATTCCAGTCTTTCAGATAGAAAGAGAGAGAGGGAAAGAGGAAAAGGGAGAAATCCGATTGGTATAATTAAATAGTCTTGATGATTTCAGGAAGTTATATCCATTTAATTAACATCAAATATTTTATTCAATTCAATTTAGGTTATAAAAGAACTTTGCAGATTTAATTATTTTTCAATTCTTTTTTCCTTTTTTTTTAAAAAAATTCTAGGTCAGAAAAACAAAAAACACTAATTTAATTTAATATTAATAAAAGATAAACGAATATATACCATCGATAGTTGATGGTGTACCATTAATAGGCGATGATAGTGGTTGGCGCCGATTGTCCAATTCGATTGTATCCATGGTGAATTTTGTCAAATCGTTACTAAAATAATAATTAAATACATAAAATATTTCAAATTTTTAGCCTCAATTTTCTTTTTTAAATAAAATCTGAATTACTACCAAAGAAAATTCATTTTTAAATTGCAAATTGAAATATAAAATGAATAAATTAAATTTGAAACATTACCATTCAACTGCAATAATTTTTTTCAATTGCAAGCTAAAATAATTAGCAAAAAGTGTAGAAAACATTGAATATTCAAAATTCGATTGGAAAATTTGCAAAAATGATTAGGAATGGTGGAATTTTTTTAATATCTTCAAAAATTTGAACAAAAAAAAAAAGTGAAAAAGAAAGAAAGAGATGAACTTACTATTTTGGATAAATTGTAAAAGTTGTTTGATCGGTCGTTATTTCATCAATATTTGTTGTATCAGAGGATTTTTGAAACCATACTCGAGCAATTTCACTAATTTGTTGAGCATACTCACAACAATCATCCCATAATGTTATTGTTGAATGTGATTCATCCATTATTTCATTATTAATATCTACTAATTAGCAAAAAATATGGTATAATTTCCTTCATTTTTTTCGACATTAATTTCATTAAAATTTAATGTAATTCAATTATAAATTGCCAATTTTTCTAAATTTAATAATCAATATGATAATGAATTTATTAGCCAAAAATATTGTACAAAGTTAATAATAACCTTTGTAATTCAATTTTCTCAATTATTTCAATGTCAACATTTCATTCTTATTCGTCACTACCTAAATTTACCTTTCGTATGTTAATAGATATCAACATTTTATCTGTCAAATAAAGACTCACCTGGTTTATATTCTTCAAGGAATGGATATAAAGCTGGATTTCTATCAATATTTGATAATTTCGTCGTATTTTTACGAATTGTATTTTTAACATCAAATGTAAATTCATAAAAATTTGGTAATTTGCTTCGTTTAATTGATGGTATTCGATCCATAAATCCATCATCATTGTTATCATCAAGATCATTATCATCATCATCATCACCATCATCATCATCATCGTCATCATCAAGATTAAGATCAACATGATTTTCATCATCATCTTCATCATCATCATCATTTTCAATACTTTCACCTGGCCCATACTCGATATCATTTTTATCATTCATACTCCGATAATGTATTGTATGTTGTTTGAGATTTGACAAATTTTGAATATCATTATTGTTGATCATTTTTGTCGTGAAAAAATATCTCACTTGTTCCAAATCAATCATTGTTTTTGGCATTTGATCTAATATATTCAAGAATATGATCGGCATGGTATTGGATCAACCAAAATAGAATATTGATTTTTCTCATGATATGATAAAAATTCTTCCTTATCAAAATTGTCAATTTGATTCGATACATTCATCATATTTTCATCATTGGTTACATTCTTCAAAACATTGAAAAATGTTGTTGTTGGTTGTTGTTTACATTTCATTATCATTTCCTTATTCTTATCCATATCATTGAAATTTTGTTGATTAATGATATATGAATTGTTGTTATCATTATGTTGAGAAAATATTGGTACTGTAACTTGAGGATAAATTTCATTATGCAAACAATCATTCCCATGTGTATCCTCTAATTGTACATCATCTACGCATCGAATCCATTCATCATCTGATGTATCACTTCCACTATTATTATTCATCATTGTTTGCTTCATTCCATCTTCTGGTTTAGAAGCATATTTATGACAATCGGGTGAAGAACATCTATAAAACTATTTTTATAACTATTTGAAATTGTATGAAATTAATATTCAATGCAAAGATTGTATTTAATGCTAATTTATGATATTATTATCAGTGATAAGATTGTTATCATTTCAAAAATAATATCTCATAATATCAATAATTCTTTTTCATTTGAATATTTTTCTCTTCATTTTTATCATATTTTCCTGCCAAAAACCATTTAATCATTTAACCATTTTCATTTAATAAAAACCATTTCATTTTAATTTAGTAATGTAAAAATTTTAAAAGTGAACGTAAACAAATCTAAAAATACTATGAGTAAAATTTAAATTTTAATATAAACATATGTAAAAATAACATAATGAAGTATGAAATATTCTTTTTTCAAATTTTATAATAAAATTTAAACAAACCTATTATAATGATTTTGTATAACACAATCCACATATGATGTAATCATTCGATCATGACAGCTTATACTTTGACGCATACCTATTCCACAATGATCCATTGATGGTGATGGTACTCTTGTAATCCAACCCATTTTAGTTTCCCTATAAATTTAGTTAATATTTGAATTGATTTTTTTTTCTCTTTTTTTTGTGAATTCTTCTTTTTCTTTTTTTTTTCTTTAACAATATTAAAAAATATTTATATAAATGGAGAAAATTTCATGAGGTATGAATAATACTTAAATGAATAAAAATTACAATTAATAAATGATTTTTTTTTTTAAAATTATTTCAAAAAAAAATTTTCATTCCAATAATAGCTAAAAATTTATTGAAAATGAAGCAAAATTAAGCGATAATTATTTATTAATAAATTAATGAATTATGACAAAAGAAAAGAAAAAAAAAGATTAAAAATGAAAAGAAACCATAAATCTAAACTTCCAAGTGATTTTGATATATTTGCAAATGTTGATGATCCAATTTCATGATTTTCATTTGGTTGTTTTATAGTTTCAAAATTTTCACGTAATGTTCCTTTTGCAAAATTTATCAATGCTTCTGGTGTCCATTTATTAACCGTTTCCTCAATTTCTGGTAATTCATCCATAAAATTTATTTCTTCATCTCTGTAAAAAAAAAAGAATGAAATTGAATTATGAATTTAAAAAAAAAAATGAATTATGAATTTAAAATTTGAACTAAAAATTTTTAATTTAATATCAATTATATGAAAAAAAATTGCGAAAGAAAAATTGAAGGTAAAAATTTCATTTAAAAAAAAAACGAAAACTTCACTGATGTGGTGATGGACTAGCATCATATATGCAAAGTGAATCATTCTCCGAAATAGCTCTTGGATATGTTTTATTTGACAGGTGATTGGAATAGGTTAAATTGCTAACATGAATTGATACCGGTTCATTGAAATCCAAAATGCTTGTACGCATCTCTTCATCGTATCCGCATAAATTAGCACTAAAATGTATGAAAAGAAAAAAAAAAGAATAAGCAATGAATAGTTTAGCGATGCTTAATATTTTAACTCTAAAATCTTTCTATGATAATAATAATTTTAGAAAAAAAAATTTTTTTTTGAATTTATTAAGAAAAATAATGTTTAATATTTGTTACCAATGTAAAGATTCAGATTTTTCATTGGTTACAATTCCTTCATTGAAACAAGCATCTTCTGAACTTGATAATTCTTCAGTTGTCTAAAAAATAAATTTCATCAAATGAAATAAATTTTGGAAAATTTTTTTACTGAAATAAATGATTTTCTTTGGTGAAGTCTTTCAGTTGTTGTTTTTTTTTTTTAATCTTTGATCTAAATTTTTCTAGTGAAATAAATGATTTTCTTTGGTGAAGTCTTTCAGCTGTTGTTTTTTTTTTAATCTTTGATCTA
>NW_018108578.1:0-4301 GCF_000183805.2 Loa loa
GCAAATTATTAATGATATAAATTGGCCACAAATAATACATTGCTAACGAATCATTCATTTAAATATATCAAAAAACTTAATTTAAATGTTATGATTTTGTCTAAAATTAAAAAACTTTCCAATTTTATAATAACTTTTAAAATTGTAATAACTTTCCCTCTTTAAAATTGAATAAATTAGCAATTAAATAAAGTTAAAACCTGTTCCGGATATGTTTCATTTTTTGATGACATCCATTGTTGACATAATACACCTTGACAAAAACATTCCATTGGTCTAAAAATTAAAAGGTAAACAAGAAATCTTAATTAGTTTAAACAAAAAAAAGATTGTTGTAATTAGAAATAAATGTTTAGATTTATTTTAATAAACAATATATTCATCAAATGAATTATATCATATAGATGAATTTCCTGAATTGTTTCATTTATTAGAATAATTACTTATCATACATACCGGTGATAATATGATATTGGATGATGATGATGATGATGATAATGATAATGACAATGATGAATTTGTGTTGATTCTTCGTAATATTGCACCACTGGTATTCGATTGGAAGATGATCGATGATTGAATTCAGGAGAGCAAATATTTCGAGAATATTGAGTATATGAAGAAGATGGTTCTAACTGATGTAAAACACGTATCGTTGGAATAGATCTATTAGAAGTTTCAGGTGTAATTATATCTGTAATTAGTAATGTTTATTTTATGTTAATTTTAATGATACAAATTATTTCAAAAAAAAAAAGCTTTTTTATTTTAATGACTTTTTTTTTGGTATACTTTAGATGAAAATCTATGCACTGTCTAATTAATGATAATAAATTAATTTAATATAATATTTCAACAAACATTTGATAATAGAGTGAATAAATTTTAAACTTTAATAAGAAATAATTTTAAAAAAAATTAACAAATTTATATGGTAGGTAAATTTGTAATGTGAAATTTTTGTACAGTAATTTATGAATGTCATATGGAATTCAATAATTATCCTGTCATTTAATTAATATTACAATAAAAGATTACCTTTACCATTTTAATTAGTTATTGAGATATTTAAGTAAACAGATTATTAACTTTCTTTTTTTTTTTTTTTTGGAGAATACCTGACCTGCGGTAAGATTGTGAGAATATTTTGAGGAATTGGTACTATTTGTTGTTTCATAGTTACTCAAATGCGATTCTTCAGCAGTAATTCCATTTGTAAATATATTTGTGTCAATGTCTAAAGAATGCAAAATAATTTTTAATTAAGGTAAAGAACAAGAAAAAAAACAAAAACTTTAATCAATAATTTGTAATTATCAGAAATAAAAAGCAAAAACTTTAATCAATAATTTGTAATTATTAGAAATAAAAGACAAGAAAACAAAAACTTGAATCAATTATTTGCAATTATCAGAAAAGATTAATTATCGAAAAAAAATTTTTTTTTTGGAATAACTTCTATCATTAAAATTAACTTAAAGTAATCATTGCTAATTACCAATACCAGAAAAAAAAATTTTAAATCGAAAAAAATTTTTTTTTTCGATTTTTGAAGCTTTTCTTTTTTTCTCCATGTTTTTATTCTTTTTTCAAGTAATTAAATTTAAGATTATGGAGAAAAGTCTTTTTTTTGTGAAATGAATTTTGTTTTTATTTTTTTAATTGGTTTAATTTAACAAATGAGTTCTTAGCATTATTAAGAAATTAATCTAATAGCTTATTAGTACGCTTGACATGAAACTTTCTTACGTTAAAATTTTGACGTAAATTCAGAAGTTACGCACGTGTACTTCAAATAAATAAAGTATGCAAGGAATAATTAGATAATAAAAGATGAAAAAAAAACATAAGGAATAAGAAAAAAAGAAATATTCGAAAAAAGCAAAAAGATGAAAAAATTTTTATCAATAAATTTTGTCATTTCTTTTTTTCTTTTCGTCTACTTTTATCACCTAATCATTTATCAAACTTTCCAATCAAAACTTACGGATAGTTTTACGTCGAAATTTCAAGCGGAAAATTAATTAATTTGAACTAATTAATTTGCATACAATTTGATCTAAACTTTCGTGAACTCATTGTCATTGTTTACAAGTTATACTTAATCATTTCAGACATTTCAGATTATCTATTTCTTCCAATCAATAATCCATTAATTATCAATGCTATATTATCATTGTAATCAAAAATGAAACTAGCCATTATCATCATGATAATAAGTTGCATTCTCCCAATAATTAACTGTTTGATCGCCAAGCTTTGTTGGTGTACGTAATGACATCTAAAATTTAATTTAATAAATTCAAAAAAAAAAACGAGATTTTTTTTTTTCTGATATAAATTTTTTGTAGAAAAATGCAAATATCTTTAAAAAAAAAAAATTGCAATAAATTAGCATTTTATTTAGCAATTTTGAATTTATTTTTAATAATAATGCTACAAAAAATGAAAAAATTATTAATAAAAAACTATCAAACATCTTTAAAAAAAAAAAATAAGCAAAGAATGATTTTTATTTATTTTTTATGAAATTAATTTAGTAAATTATTTTCTCTTTTAATTGAAATTTTTTCCCGATCAGAATTTGAATATATTTAAATTTAAAAAGTCATTCCCAATAGCAAATCATAAAAAGTTAGCAATGGGAAAAAAAACTTTTTTTAATTTAAATTTAATTTTAGTAGCAAAATCTTAAATAATTGGTATTTTTTTTTTTTGAAAAAAGGAAACTAATTCGAAAATTAAAAGTTTAATTTTCATATGCTTCTATTATTTTTAAAAATTTGAGAAAATATTTGAGTTATAAAAAATTTGAGATATTAAAGAATTCATCAATTTTAATTAAGTTATTTAATTTAGGTGAGAAAAAAAAGTTAATTAACTATTTATTTAGAAAATTTTTAGAAAGGAGTGGGAAAGATGTTATATCTAGCTGATGAAATACTCATATCAAAAATGATTAGAATTATCATTGCGGTATATTTTGTGACTTTAGTTATCGTTTACTCTCATTATCTTATCAAATGCATAAATTAGGATCATTCATTAGAACAGATTTTCTACCGTATTTGTTGATATAATGGAAAATGCATTTGTTGACTAATTACTATCTTTTTCTTTTTTCTTTTATATCTTCTGTTTTCAGATATAATCAATTATGAAATTTATAAAATTTAATACAAATCATTGATAATACGCTTGAGTTTTAAATTAAATTTCATGTTAAATTTGAAATTTGAAACTTAAAAAAATTTGAATTTTAAAACCTAAATAATTTTATTAATACGGCAAACAAAGAATATTGCATCGTTTAAAAATATAAGCAATTAATTAAATTTAAAATCGCTTCACTAACAAATTATTAGCATTTTTTTTCCCTTTTTTCAAATTATGCAAAAATCTGTATGATATTTGAATAATAAATTTTAATTAATAATAAAATTCTTCAAAAATTTCCAAAAAAAAAAATTAAACTTATGTAATATAAGAAAAAATAAATAGAAAATGAAATGAAATCCCTCATTTAATTTGAAATAAAAATTAGTAATAAATAGTTAGGAAAAAAAAAATAAGAATAAGAAGAAAAATGATGTACCAAACGTTATCTGACATTTCAATATGCTTAATTAAGATATAGGTAACCAGAAGTATCCAAGAAAGCCATCAGCAATTTTTGGTTGATCTTTGCTGATTTCAAATTTGATGTTTGGTACTTGAAATCATATTTGTTGATTGCTTATTCTTAGTCTATCGGTATATCTCTTTGATTAATCTGTTGAAGTAGCCCAATGATAGTCAGTTTGTGATGACAAGTATGCCACTTCAAATTATACATGTCTCATTCATATCTGTATAGAATTGCTTCTATAAATTTTCGAGTGTTTATTGCTAACTTAATTGTCAACTTAATTATTAAATTCATTGTATATGACATTTAGTATTAGCTACAAACATATCTTATTGTTACTTTTAGTTTATTCAATCAATTTGTAACAAATTATTCATGTGAAAAAAGAGAGAAGGAAAATGATAAACGGAAAAAAACAAATGTTTGTTTATTATAATATTGAAATTTTAAATTTTATAGTAAATGTAAAATTTTTAGGTCAAATTTTATATTTATTTTAAAATATAATAAAAAAAATCATATCATTACTTGCTTACTTTATATTAAATTTTATCCTTTTTTATTTTAACATAATTTTTGCAATGACTTAATTTCATTATTTTGCATAATGATTTCGCCCTTTCTTTTTCCTTCTTCTTCCTCTTTTTTTTTTTAAAGAGGTAATTTGTAAATT
>NW_018108578.1:4897-8544 GCF_000183805.2 Loa loa
AATAATAATAATAATAATAATAATAATAATAATAATAATAATAATAATAATAATAATAATAATAATAATAATAATAATAATAATAATAATAATAATAATAATAATAATAATAATAATAATAATAATAATAATAATAATAATAATAATAATAATAATAATAATAATAATAATAATAATAATCAATAATAGTAATAATAATAATAATAGTAATGATAATAATGCTTTATTTCCTTATTGTTGAAGCAAATGTTAATTTTATTATTGCTTCTCTTATTGTTTTGCATTATATATATGGACGTATATTTATTAGTTTCCATGGTGAATAAACAAATTCAATATAATCCAGTATTTACTACTAAACATAGTACCAACCAATATTGTTGATATTTACTTATCAAATAATTGCACAGCAATGAATCCCAAATTTACTGATTTCATAAGAGATGACGAATCGATTGGCCATTCATTCTAACATCTCAATTTTTTTTTTCATTTCAATAGCAAATTTATCGAATCATCATCCCTCTCTCCCTCCCTCTTTCTCTCTCTCTCTCTCATTGTATTTGCCTGTCATCAATTTTAACATACTTGCCTGTCACCAACCTTAACTAACATATGTACACACGATATTGGATGACAATTGATCATTTCTATTATATAATTACCTGTTTTTACTAAAATTATTATTCCGGTCACTTATTTTCCTCTCATTTTACTTTTTCGTTCATTCATTTATTCGTTTTCTTAATAAAAAAATAAATTTTTTCTTTTTCGTTCTTTAATTTTGAAACTTTTTTTTTAAATTTATAATTTTAGAAGGGATATTATTTCGAGTCAATCGATCATTTTATTATTATTTCATCATAGATAATGATAAGAGATCGATCGAATGAATTTAAGGTAAGTTTATGTTAGCATTAATTTGTTAATTATAAGTTATTATATAAAAGTTATTTATCAATTTTCAATGAATTTATCATTTAAATAACTATTCCATTATATCAAAATTATTGCCGAATCGTTTTAATTAAAGCAAAATTAAATTTTTGTTTTTTAAAATTATTGATAAATTCGTTTCTTTTTTCTCCTTACTTTGAAAGAAATCATTAATTGCTTGCTTAATTGCTATTAAAATCTTTTAATCTTACAGTTGCTCAAAAAAAAAAAATCATTGATAATTATGTATGCTTGAAATAATTTTTGAATTTTAACGGCTGAAAAAATAAAATTTTATAGATCAATAAATAATTGATTAATTAATTAATTAATTAAATATATCTGATATATTATTATAAATTGTTTATTTGATATCGAAAATTGTAGTCAAATGTCTGATAAAACCACGTATTGAATAATAATTAATTGATTGATTTTTTTTTTCATATTTTCATTAAGAGTTTGAAAAAATGATTCTATTCGTATTGATTACTCACAAATTTCTATAATAAAAACTTTTGATATTTACTGGTTGACTGAAATATAAATTCAAATTTAATCGTTTTTAATCAAATTTAATCAAATTTCGAAAACATCAAACTATCATTGGGACACTTTCATTAATATCCTTAATCCATTTTATTTGAATGAACAATTCAGTATTAATCAAGTAATCCTTCATATATGCATACAAAATAATTTAATCTCCCGAAATTATTCGAATATAAAAGTGACTGATTGTTTTTCAATTAAAATTTAGGATTTGAAATTAAAAAAAATAAAAAATTTAAATCTTTCAATTAAAATTCAAAATTTTTTTCCAATTAAAATTTTATGATTTTAAAAATATTCCATTGAAATTAAAAAGAAAAAAATTGTCACATAATATTTTTAAATTTAAACAATTTCAGGTAAGTTAGAATTCATTTTTTTTCCGGTTTATAATAATTTTAAACTTGTAAATTTTTCGAAATTCATAAAAGATTCTTTTTTTTTTACAGCAAAAAGCTGATCAATTTACAACAGATGATGATGATAATGCATTCATATCAATTGATATTGAATCAAATATCAGTGTCACACGGGGTGGGTCATTTTTTGCTGAAATTGATGAAATTCGAAATTTGATGGCAAAATTATCAGACGATGTTGCAAGTATGAAAATGCAGCTATGTTCAATTTTAGCTAAAACTATCGTTGATAGCAATGAAAAGGTAGGAAATTTTTAATTAATTAACATAATTTGAGGTAATAAAATCGTAAATTAACATAATTAAATTTGAATAAATAGATCGTTATTAATTAAATTAATTAGTAAAATGTTAGGGAATATATTTTTGATATCATTTATAAGTGATCGTTGTGATAGTAATAGTTGATAATTGATTGGTTGATGGAAGCGGAAGTTGAGCGATAAGAGGAAGCGCAATTTGTTCAGTATTTAGAAATGACTTAAACATATTTCATAGATTTAATTATTTTAGTAAGATTGCAAAAAGCTACGGTAA
Source organism: Loa loa (assembly GCF_000183805.2). Taxonomy (NCBI): domain Eukaryota; kingdom Metazoa; phylum Nematoda; class Chromadorea; order Rhabditida; family Onchocercidae; genus Loa; species Loa loa. Next base: position 7,342 of record NW_018108578.1, read on the forward strand.
TGGGCAATTAACTGAATCAGTGATGTTCACTAATTTTTTTTCTCTTTTCTTCTGGTGTAAGTTCTCAGAAAGTTCTTTAGGATTCTTTTCCCATCAATCATTAAAATGATTTGTTGTCCTTGTCTATTATCGCATACAAATCACTTCATGTCATACATCACAATCGATTAAGATGATGACATTTCCAAACGATGATTTTTTTTTTTTTTCCTTCATTGGTCATTTTGAAGATGTCCACTTGTTGAGCTTTTTCATCTTGCCGATTTATTTCAGATGCTAAAAAAACAAAACCATAGGATATTCAAAGTTAATTTCTTCGACAACTTCTTGTTTAGCTGTGAAAAAAATTAACTGAAAAAAAAAGTGATTCCTTTCCATTGGTCATTTTTAGCTTTCGATGACCGATCATTATGCATTTTCATTTTCAAAACTATCTTATTCTTTAGCTTTAATAGCTTCATTCATCATTTGTATAGTACGTACATATTAGCAAATAATTTCCAAGCCAATTAACTGTATTATATATCAACAAATAGTTTTAAAGCCAAGTAATTGTAGTAAACAATTATCGGGCCAAGTATATACACTGCTTTATGGCTCAAATCGTAATAAAAAAAATCACTCGAATTCACCTTTCATTGAATATCTCAATTTAATTTTATTTAATAATATATCTAAATATAAGCTAGCTAATTCTATTAGTCCAAAAAAAAAAAAAAAGAGGGAACGAATATTTTAATAACAATTTAATATTTTACTACAATTATCCCATTTTCGTTTATCATTAATCAATTAATTTCGAAAAAAAAATAATAATTGAAGGAAAAACTGGATGAATGTATGGCCGGAATAAAGCATCGTTCCGGTTTATTACGAAAGAATTTATTAGCAATGAAACAGGATGTGAAAAAAACGGAAGGTGAAAAAATTACTGGAATTAATGAACGCATCCGGCAATATCATATTGAAGCATTATTAAAAAAGCTTTCGGATTTATTGGAAATATTTAATGCTGCTCAAATGGACTATCGAGCACAAGTTGCAAGTTTGTTTTTCTTTTTCTTTTTCCTTTTGTACAAAATTATCATTAATTCTGATTAGGAAATATTGAGATTATCATTTATTCTGATTAGGAAATATTGAAATTATCATTTATCCTGATTAAGAAATATTGAGATTATCATTTATTCTGATTGGGAAATA
>NW_018108578.1:8855-11242 GCF_000183805.2 Loa loa
AATAATATAATGAATGTAATTTTCAGGCATGTACGTTCCTCACAATTAAAATCAGCATTTGCTGATGCAAGTTTAAGACATAATGAAATATTAAATTTAGAAGCAAGTATTAAAGAACTTAATGATTTATATAATGATATGAATTTTCTCATACATATACAGGTAAAATTAATTAATCAATATTTCAAATAATATTATAATAGTTATTTGTATTTTATTGATAAATTGATTTGATAAATTTTGTTATCACCTAACAGTTACCATAATCTTATCATTTCAACAATCTATTAACAAGAGATAAATATGAATAAGTTAAAAAAAAATAGATATTTTTTGGTTAAGATAGTTTCAATTGATTTGTTCTTATCATCTGATTATTAATTTACTGTTATAAGAGGTGAAAGGTCATCATTTATAGGGTGAAAAAGTGGATCGAATTGATCAAAATACAAATAATGCATTGAATTATATATCAACGGGTAATGAACAAGCACGAATAGCCGTACAATGTCACCAAGCAATAATGCAAAAAAAATTATATTGTAATATTGGATTGATAATAATTATTGGTTTAATTCTTATCATTCTTATCACTTACTTCTCTATCAAATGATTATACCAATAACATTTTTTTTGCCTTTTATAATTCAAAACAAAAAAAAATTGCATAAATTTTGAATAATTTGCTTATTAATATTGCATATAATTTGATAGCATTATATGGTATCATTCATAACTTATATAAGTATTATTCATAAATATTAGCATATGATGTAAATTAACTGATAAACTATCTTTTTCTTTTTTTTTGTCTTATCAGTAAAAATCATATCATATCATTGTTTCCTTTGTTAATTATTATAATAATTAATTGTTTCATTTATTGATAATTTTATTGATTGAAAATTAATCAATTCTTTGATAATAGAATATATTGTATTGATTTTAACAATCAATGATGATTGTTTATATTTAAATTTTTGATTATTTACTAGTAACATTGAAAGATTTTAACATCAAGATATACCGTAGTATATTGTTATCGTATTGCATATTGTTGGTAATTTTACAACGTAATTTTTATCATTGTTTTCATTTTTTAATTATTGTATTAATTAATTATTGTATTTTTTAATTATTTCTATTAAACATTTTTAATTATTGTATTAATTTATTCCAAAAAATGGATAAGCAGAAATGTTTTCCTAAATTAGAAAAATCAATTTTTCGATTTTTTATTTTTTCATTTATTTCATCCCTTCCTTCTCATCATTTTCATCCTGCTATAAATTACTAAATTGGATCAAATTTAGAATTTATTTTATAACATTTAAATAAATTAATACAACAATATTTGTTGTTGCTTTGTTTACTTAATTATTGATCTGTTTACTTTTATGATATAACAATTGCTCTTTGTTGTTTACTTATGACTATTGATTGCTAGTAACTTTTGCATTTAATAAATTTCCTTTTTTTTTTCACTAATAAATTTATGCATACTAATGTTTATTTATATAATGTATTTTTAAAATTAACGTTTAATCATTTCCATTTCTTTATCCTTTTATCAGCATTGTTATCACTTAATCATCATAATCACTTATTGGCTAATTCTTAATTTGTTTATTATGTCGAAATATTAAAGTTGAATTTGAAAGTAATTTATCGAAGTTTATAATGTTTAACACATTATTTGTTTCATTATTACCATTCCATAAATGAATAGTTAATTTTAAATTGGAAAAGTTAAAAAGTTTCCAAAGATGGCATTTATTCCCTCTCTCCTTCTCTCTCTCTCTCTCTTTCTCTCTTTCCCTCCCTCTTTCATCTCTCTCTCTCTCTCTCTCTCTGCCGTGCTGTCAAGAAATTGCTTGCTTTTTTTTTTTCTGTGGGATTGGTAACGAATCATTTTTAGTTAATTAATTTAAATTAAAACCTTCAATGAACATTAAACACACTTTAAACCAGAAATCATTATCTCGAGCCTGAAAATGGTTATTCTAATCTGAAAGCAATATTATAGATATGACTCATATTGGTCAAACAATATGGCATAAAGTTTTCACATTTTTATAATGAGAAAAAATCTTATTAATATTTTTATACAAAATAAAAATAGCCATTTAAAATTACGGTTATATTGGCATGAAAAGGAAAGGAAACCGGAAGACAAACTTTTACCAAACAAAGTATTTACTCATTTCAAATACTAAGTTAGTTACTAATTAGTTGATTACTAATTATGTTAGCAGTTTTTTTTTCTTCTTCCATATAAATTATCAATACAAATAAAGCATGTAACTGTAATTCGAGTATAATAATAGTAATAGTAATAGTAATAATAATAATAATAATAATAATAATAATAATAATAATAATAATAA
>NW_018108578.1:11800-14209 GCF_000183805.2 Loa loa
CTGGAGAAAATGACTAGGGAAAAAAAAGGAATTATTTTTCAAACATTTTGCTTGCTTCTTTTTGTATTGATGATATGAAATTTTATCATTTTAATGATTTAATTTCATATCGTATCATATACATACTATACTCTTACATTTTCTACATTATGAAATAATTATTCTGATATTTAAATTAATAAACTTAAGAGAAAAAAAAAGAGGGGAAAGGAAAGAAAACAGAAATTATTTCATATTCAAATTAAAAATACCAAAAAAAAGAATTGATTAAAATAAAATAAAGTAACATTTAGCTGATTACATTACATTCCTTCCATTACTATCAAATTGAATTTATTCAATCCATTTAATTGATTGCAAAAATTTGCCTAATTAATTCCTAAAATAGCACCATTACCCTAATTAATGTAAAAAGAAAAATGGTAGAAAAAATTTTGAACTAATTCTTTTCTGGTATTAAATTTTTTTTTCTTCCATTTTTATCAATAATTTGTTGTCATCCCTAACAAATGTCAAATGTCATTGTTTGCAAAATCAAACATCTGAAACATAAATTATTGATAATTAAACATAAGATTAAAGTATAAGAAGTAATTTTGAGAAAGTATAGGCTTTCGGCACAAAATAAGTAAGCATATTTAACTAAGCAAATAATATTTGACAATATTTGTTAAATGTGATCGTCACCATTATTAGTGAAAAATTTAAAATTTAAAAACAAATATGTAAAAATATTGGACTAATATTGGGAAATTTTAAAATTTTAGCAGTACAAAAAAATATTGATTACAATTGATATATGAAAAATGTTGACAATGGTTGACAATTTAATTTCTCTAGGGAGCAATCCTTTTTTTTTTCCATTTTTAATTAATTTACAATCATAAAAATAGCAATCGATTGATTACAATAATCTATCTCTATGGATGATTTTAATTCTCGAATATATTTTAGGGTTATGTTGTCCTGTTTTTATGCACAACATTTCTATCCCATAATTTTACTTATTGATTGGTATAAATTATTTCTTTATAATTTTTGGACACTTTTTTTTTCCTTCATTTCATCTTTTTTCTTTTTAATTTTTTTTTTTTGTCCTTCAATAAAATGAATTCTTGCAACAAAATTATTTTCAAGGATAATTACTTGCTTAATTTTTTTTTTTGTTACGAAAATACTCATCATTTTATATCGTTAAAATTTGCGGATTTTCTACATATCCTTGTTAATTTTGAAATTTTTTACTACTACTACTACTACAAAATGTAATTCTTTTCCGGAAAACCGGAAATAGACGGAAATTTTTTCTAGTTACAATTCAATCCTAATTCATTATCTATCTCATCTTTCACCTACATCTTATACATAAAATGATAATGAATGATAAATATACTTAAAGAATAGTTTAGCAAATTTTAAATTAACGATTACATAAACATTAAGCAATGGAAAGCTATAATTTTTGTAAATGTTTTTAATCTTTAGAATTTATCAAATCATTCCTTTTGAAAAACTTTCAGCAAGCAACATTGTTAACATTTATTATTAATATCTAATAGAAAAAAAATATATATATATATATCAATATTTATTTATAGTATTTCAATATAAAATTATAAAAGGTATACAAATAAATGTACATTTTTGATCGTATTTGTAACAAACAGCAATTGCTATTAATAATTTCGTCTGATTGATTGATAAAATTTGTTGATTATTGTTAACATAATTGATCATTGATCTAAAATATTATTAAATTTAAATATAGCCAATATATATATTTTTTCTTTTTGTCTGGAAGTAGATTAAAATCAATCGAAATTCCTAAGTAATGATGATAAGTTTTTACTCTGTAGTCTATTCATGATCAAATATTGAATTACTGATAAGTACTGTGTCAACCTTCTTCTAGAAAAGATTTTCATTCTTTTCGATTATAATTTTTCGTTTTCTTTTTTTTCTTTTTTTTTTGAAAACATCAATTATTTCTAGACCATATTATGAGATAATTTCTAATAAAGTATTGCTGAAATAACTTTACTGATAACGTATTACTATTATTATTATTATTATTATTATTATTATTATTATTATTATTATTATTATTATTATTATTATTATTATTATTATTATTATTATTATTATTATTATTATTATTATTATTATTATTATTATTATTATTATTATTATTATTATTATTATTATTATTATTATTATTATTATTATTATTATTATTTATTTAGTTTTTAGTTTTTAGTTTTAGTTTTAGTTTTAGTTTTAGTTTTTAGTTTTAGTTTTAGTTTTAGTTTTAGTTTTAGTTTTAGTTTTAGTTTTAGTTTTAGTTTTAGTTTTAGTTTTACGTTTTAGTTTTAGTTTTAGTTTTAGTTTTAGTTTTAGTTTTAGTTTTAG
>NW_018108578.1:15267-17738 GCF_000183805.2 Loa loa
ATTATTATTATTATTATTATTATTATTATTATTATTATTATTATTATTATTATTATTATTATTATTATTATTATTATTATTATTATTATTATTATCATCACTATTATTATTATTATTATTGTTACTGATGGAGAATAGTGATAAAACATATCAGTATCGTATTTTCAGATAGGGTTTGAAGAAAGATATTTGATCGACAATTACTTCTCATACTGATTGCGCAATTTGTTTTCAGCTAATATCATCAATGAGTTTAAATTAATTTATAAAAATAGGAGGAGATACGAAGGATTAAAATGGAAAATCTAAATGATATGAATGGAACAGAATATTTTACAGCAAATTTTTTGTAATTTCCTTATAATTTCAGAACAATTTTGATTGGAAAATTAGCATTATATGGGATAAATTTAGCAATTATTAACAATTTATCACTACTGTTATCATATTATAAAAGTTTCTAAATTGTCATGCATATCATTGATTTTATTGATATAACCTTAACCTTAATTAGAATGTTCATCTGATATTAGCAATTAATCCTACTGAATTATCTGATAGAATTAATTGCTAATAATCAGATAGATGATATGTACTTTATACTGATATTTTAGAGGGTTTTTTACCTCATCTATGAAATTTTAAAAGTTTAAAATATTATTAGTTAGCAAAGATATCATAAAATCCTATGCTATCTTCTCCAATAATAGTATCTGATTAATAATCATAGCTTTCCTGTATTATTCATCATCATTATCATCAATACTACTTTCTGCTGTAATCCTTTTTTTCTTTTTCTTTTTTTTTCAGAATTAAAGTATTATAATATACTTCATGATAGAGAGATTGCAGAAAAGGTAACAATGGTAGGATATGTCACTGTTTCTATTTTTTAGCTGTTCACCCTCTTTTTCGAGTCGTACTGTAACTGTCTGTCACTAGAATGATGAAAAGAGAAGAGAAATCTGTAGACTGATGTGTCATTTTCATACTGTCACGAAAATCTTTATTGATGGAATATTAGTTAGCTGCTAAGAAATCCAAGACAATTCATTTGTTTGTATTAAACGAAGTTGAAAGACGTTAAAATATAAAAGCTTGAAAAGTAACGATCTTGAGACATTCCCATGTCACAAAACTGTCACTTTTCAGGCTTCTGCTTGAGACATTCTCATTTCTGAAAATCGCTTTATTTTGTTTATTTTGTTTGGAAGAATTGTGAATTTCAAGTTATTCTATAACATGATGGAATAAGTGTGAAAAGGATATTTCCATGGATTCGAGATTCCATTTTGTACACCAAAGCTTGAGTTAATCTAAAATTCGAAGCTTTCTCAGACAAAATTATTGCCAATTTCTGCATTGTCATTAACTGTACACTACAATCTTATAAGATAATTGAAGAAATTGGAAAAATTTAAAAAGTCGCAGGTTCAATTAATTCAAATATCTTTAAAGCTTAAAGTATTTCGTCTAAAATTTTTGAAAATCTCCAACTTTTTTGGATATACCAAGAAATTTATGCTTTTTAATTTCATAGTCATGGATCAACAAAACTAATTTAGCAACTTTTCCGGACAATTGATAAATCAATAATTTCGTACTTTTTCAAGTATCCAATCTACAAAACTAGTTTTTTTTAATTTGAAAATTTTTCAAGATTTAGTTGATAGTTTGCTAGCTAATGGAATGATTTAATTTTGGCAAATAACAAAGGGAAAGGGAAAGGGAAATTTTTGGGGAAGGGATAAAGAATGAGATAGAAAATTAGGATAATTTATGATCAAGGAGTAGGTCGTTAGATGTTAAGGAATCGATTATTGAAAGGCAAAGATTCAGAAAAACAGAAAATATGACGGTCATTGATACGATACCAGGTGAACTATCCCCGAATGTCGATAAACTTCCAGTAAAAAAAATTCCTCAGAAGTTGCTTGAACTCAGACTGTAAAAAAAAAATAATAGTAACAGCAATATAACAAAAGCGATACTTTCGCAGCGATTCCCTTCTTACTGTATTAGTCTAACCACAGTGTTTGTTGTTCACGTGGACTGTCACTTGCGTGTGTCGTTCACGTGTATTGTGTAAGGTATGCTTGATGTGCATTCGTTCATTGCAAGTTTGTTTTACTACGAAAACTCTCTTATCTTTACGGACAACTCCCACAAATCTATTAATATTTTAAAAAAAAAGCAATGATCTGTGATCATGTTTCTTTGTTCGTGCTAACTTAACATTATTACCCATTTCGTTTAATACTTGTTTATTGTTATACAGCAATCACTTTTTTTTAAAATATATCTTTAATTACTTGGGATCTTTGCTTCATCTTTCTTTAATAAATGGAAAATTTTAGATAGCTAATGTGATATCCGTATATATATGTACATATATATATATATATGCATATATATACATATATATGTATATATACATATGCATATATGTATATATATATATATATATATAT
>NW_018108578.1:18121-23536 GCF_000183805.2 Loa loa
TATATATGTATATATATATATATATATATATATATATCAAAAATATTTAAAAAATAGTTACCCAAAAAATTAGAAAAAATCCTATATAGATATTGCAAAAAATTAAGATAGTTTATTACTGATATGTTGTCACTGATTGGATATTATTATTCATTTTTTTAAGTAGAACGTTAAGGAAAGTCAAGATCTTGTAAACATCTGCTCAATGTGTATTTATCGAATTTGAACAAGAGTTATATGAGGTATTTGGCTGTTGAGTCATTGCTTTAAATTGAGGCATATATTGTTTATGTGATGTGATTATCAGTTAGTATATTGTTTATGTGATGTGATTATCAGTTAGTATATTGCGGGGGAGAGGTTGTTTATTAGTTTCTTGTTCGCTTGATTTCCCTTCTTAAAATTTTGTTATTTTCTCCATATTATTATTTCACTGGACATTTGTCTTCGATTAACTCTCATTTTGATAAATGATGTTTATCATTTGTTGTTGGTCAATCAAATCTATGTTGTATATTATCACAGCCATAGTATAGTGTGTTCCATTCATCCTCAGTTAATAGGCTGTAAATGATAAGTATATGATCTATAATGTTTGCTGTCGAGAACATTCTAGAAAAAGAAGGAGAAATAAATTCAAATAAAATTTCGATTAATTAGTGTTTTAACAGAGAATGGCAGAAATGACAGAATTATGGCGAGAATGTGTACGGTGGATGAATGAATGCGGAATTCTGGATGCCAAACATCGGGTAACGGAAGCAGATGCTGAAATCGGTGAATTCGCAACCATCCTACGAGATGGTGTATTGCTTTGTTTACTTTGTAATCGACTCTGTGAAAATTGTATTGACGTCAAGGACTTGCAACAACGGCCACAAATGGCTCAGGTATATGCCTTAAATATTCAGAAATATTACGATAGCATTGCACCATTGTAATCACTTTGTTCTCTTTATCAGGAATTTAGTTAATTCTAGTTTATATATCCGAGGATTTTCGGGTCTATCTCCGTGCAACTTTTATTCGCAAAATTTTGGCAGCAGGAATAAGCTAGATAGCAAAATCGATTTTGACAGTTTTTGGAGTACCACTAGTGCTATGAAATGAGTTTTATTTTTACATATTTTTAAACTTCACAAGTATGTTATTTCAGTTTCTTTGCTGTAAAAATATATGCGAATTTCTGAAAGCATGTAAAAATACATTTGAAATGAAGCCAGAAGATTTATTCGATCCATGGGATCTTTATCGCCTTGATGATTTTGGCAAAGTGCTCAGGACACTTTCCAAGCTATCTATGTCTCCTGTAGCGAAACTTAGCGGTACCAGGTCCATTTTTCGGTTTCTCATAATTACGGAAGATGAGCAAAATTTTCCGTGCAGTGCATACTTTGATAATGTTTTGTTTATGCTTTTTTTTTGGATGAAGTCAAAAATTCATAGTTTTTCTACGTATCTCTGATTTCAAATTCGCAGCCCATGATTTGTGCCATAAAATAATTGCATTTGTTTGAAGCACCAGACGTTTTCTCAATATAAATTCAAAGGTAAATAAAAAAACAGAAAACAAAGCTAGAAGATATAGCACACTCGATTGAATGCAGACCTTTTGCTGTCCGACGTCACATTTGACAACGTACATTACATGCATTTCAGAGGATTCCCATCGCGTATATCCTCACTAAATTCCGTGGAATATTATAACGACAAAGTTATTTACAAAAATCTCCGCCAAGAAGCAGAAGTAAATGAGCCTGTGCTCGAAAACGCTTATGATGTGGGTATCGCGGAGGAGGAGAAGACCAGTGGCCGAATCTACGATTCTATTGTCTGTCAGCGATCTAACAGTCAACGAGAATTGAAAGCTATCGAATATGATGTTAGTTTCTGTTAATAGTACGTGTATAACTCTTCATTAAGAAGTCTTGCTGCCTTAACGATATCAGGTGTCTTCAGTGATTGAAAATGTGGTCTTGTCGCAGACTGAGTCTTCCAATGATCTCGAAATTTCTGTTTACTTCATTCTGTCAGATATAATACAAATATATATGATTTTAGTCGTTTCCAAACGATTCGTTTAATTATTAAAAAGAAGTGGTGCAGTTTATTTGGATTATTTGTAGTTTAATGAGTTATATTAACGAAAACGTGGGTAATATGAAAAAAGACATGAAATGCTTTAAGAAAGTAGATTTCAATTAACTAGTAGCCATATGCTTCTCATGTAGACTTAATTGTTTAAGGTCAATTTGTTTTAATAACAGTTTTTTTTGTGTTTTAGTTTTTTTTTTTGTGTTGGTTTCAATTTGTTTTAGTTTTTTACCGTTCTATTTATGTAGATGTAGTATGATGTTCTGCAACGTTGCTTCAGAATTTGAAATAGGACCTCGCATAGCATTTAGTAACCTGCAGCAATCTTGACTAGGCAATAGTAGACGCTATTGACGGAATCATTTTTTTAGAAGTGGATAAATTTCAAACCGGATTCTCGTCGTGAACATTGTATCAAGGAATTATACGATACCGAATCAAACTATGTTGAGAAAGCACTGGATATGATCATAAATAATTTTTACACACCACTGGAGGAGGTGCTATCAAAGGATGATCATAAAATGATCTTTATGAATATTTTGGTTTGTTATTTGTTCATTTCTATTGTATGCTTCATTCTATACTGAATAGTATTAGTATCAAAGTCAGAGCTTGTTTTTCTTCTTTCCAGAATTTCTGGATGATTTTTACAGGAATTAGCATGTATTCATCGCTCATTTCGTGATCATTTGCGGCAAGCTGTCTTCTATACGGTTGGTTTGGAAGAACCGACGAATGACGAAAAGCCGGTGACAATTGGAGATGTCTTCATTACGTAATTAATACTTAACTTTTTTTTGCATAAATTGTATTTTCTGGAAATACTTCTAAATACCTTTCAAAACTGTGAGATGGAGCTTCAGATGGAAAGAGAAATTTGTGGCTTATGGAGAATATTGTTCCAAATTACCAAATTCACGTTCACGTGTTTGTTACTTGGAAAAGACAGATCCGGTCGTACGACAGAAGATTGTTGTATGTATTTCTTTGTTCTTGTTTCTTTTTTTTTAAGCTTAAATCCTCTCATGTTGTTAATGGTGATCACACCAGCCTTCTTGAGAATTTCATGTTTGTCTTTGTTAGTTGTAGTAAAAGTTTATTTCCCTTCATTTCAGGATTGTGGTGTAGCTGCTAATCGTAATCAGTTCCATTTGCAGGATCTTCTGAGTATCCCCATGCAGAGGGTTTTAAAATACCATGTTTTGTTATCGGTATTTTTTTTTCATTTAATTTGAAATATTTAAAAAGTTAACAGATAACTACGAAGTTGAATAGTCATAGCTGTATAACATGCAAATATTCCTAATTTATTGTAGGAAATGATAAAACTTACCTCAGTGGACTCACCAGATCGCCTACCTTTGGAAGAAGCCAAAGAGGCGATGCAGGATATCAATTCGTATGTCAATGAAATGAAACGTGATTATGAGATGCAACAACTGGTTATGGATATTGAAACCAGTATAACTGATTTGGAGCTGGTAATTTTGGCTAATAATTTGATTTTCCTTGCGCTGGATCTTGTTGAATTGCATAAACGACAAAAGACAAAAGATAAAACAGCATAATTTCTTCTGACATAAGACAGTTGGAAAAAGCAGTTGGGCATTATCTTATATGGTTTCAACTAATTTCAGCCCTCAGGTATGCATTTAATTAACTATGGTCGATTAGTTAAAGACGGTGAGATCAAGATTGCCGATCAGAGTAAGGATGGCAATCGACTAAAAACACGCTACGTATTTGTTTTCGATAAAGTGATGATTATTTGTAAAAGTCTAAGAGTAAGTTTTCCCGATTTTAAATTAGGTTCTATGTTTGAATAGTGAATAGATATTGGAAAGTAGTTTAAACTGTAGATAGATATTAGAACACAGTATAGAAGAAGCAGATCACATAATTGCTATGTCAAGCGAAGTGAAATTCACAATACTCGCTGTAGACATTGTGAAATAAAAAGCAAATGGGTAATTCGCTGTAGGTTACAGGTAATTCGTTATTTTCATCCCACAAATGGTTTCAGGGAAATCAGTACTCATATCGAAGTGCGCACATATTAAATGATTATCGTATTGGTGTCGATGCAGACAATAATAATAAAATTGGTACAATAACTCGGAAGCTGACAGCCAATGGTGGTTATTATTTCTCTTTAGTGCAAGAATTAGATGATAATGTTACTAACGTCCTCAATATTTGCTGCAAGACGATGCTTCAACGAGACAGTTGGGTGCAAAACATCATAGCAGCACAGTAAGCGTACTTGTTTGTAATCAATCAAGTCTTAAATTATAAGCCTAAAATTTGAAATTGCAATGATTAAGAATTATCTGTGATTGTTTATTAAGAATTATCCTAAGTCTGATTGTTTATAGGAGCAATGTACGGCCTAAAGATTCGGAAGCATCAGGCCACTGTTTGCAATATCATAGCTACGATAAAGCTACCATCTGTTTCCATTGTGAAAAGCTTCTTGCTGGTCTCTTCTATCAAGGATACCATTGCTCCAGTTAGTAAATAAGCTAATCATTGGGATGACATTTAGTTTAATAAATTTTGTTCGTATTCAGTAATTTCGGATTTTCAGTATTGACATTATTGCTAACTGAACCATTTTACCATTACTGCAGATTGTAAGCGAAATTTGCATCGTGCGTGCTTATCGATGAGTAAATGTCCAGGAGTTGGTTTTATACTAACACGAAATCAGACTCCAAATAGGCCGAAACATACTGCTTCCTGTTAGCATTTGCTTTTCGAAATTGAAAATTTATTACTGAATTCAGAATAACTGTAAGAAATCTCACTTTCTATCATTTTGTTTGTTCATTTCTGCTGTTCAATAAATGTATTTACTGATTTGGAATGAATTACCATGTCAAATGTTTAGTGCAGCCCCATGAATGTGTTCGCGCAGTACAGTCATTTCGTTCGAACGATCCACTGTTCCTGTCGTTCGAAATGAATGATTTGATAGAAATCACCCAGCGAAATGTTGACGGTACACTGACGGTAAGATTTTTTACGATGTTTTGGTTTTATATAGCTTTTAGCTGTGGCAAAAAATGGAATCATTCTTATTCTTAATTCCAGAATGTTTCCTTTCCTATCACTCTTACTCGTCCTTTGAGATTAGAAGTTTAACAGATTTAGTAGCAACAAGACAATCAAAATTCTACGAACAAGGAGTCTAATTTCGAATTTTCTTTTGACAATTAACAGGCATTAGAAGTGCCAAAATCAAAAAAATTGAAAATTAAAAAAAAAAATCAAAAAAATTGAAATTTATACCTTGACTACCACTCATTCATGCTTTTT
>NW_018108578.1:23781-26019 GCF_000183805.2 Loa loa
CATATAGGAATTCATAACGGTGTAAAGCTACATAATTGTCGGGAATGACGAGAAAAGTTTCAAGACTTAAAACAACATTTGAAAAAGCATATGGAAATTCACAACAAATTAGGCAGCTTTTCAACTGCACTGTCTGCAGTAAAGGTTTCCTGAGTAAATGGAGTTTGAAAATACACAAGAAGAAACATGGAAGAAGGTGAAGGGCACATTTTAAACTGAGCCCCATGAATGTGTTCGCGCAGTACAGTCATTTCGTTCGAACGATCCACTGTTCCTGTCGTTCGAAATGAATGATTTGATAGAAATCACCCAGCGAAATGTTGACGGTACACTGACGGTAAGATTTTTTACGATGTTTTGGTTTTATATAGCTTTTAGCTGTGGCAAAAAATGGAATCATTCTTATTCTTAATTCCAGAATGTTTCCTTTCCTATCACTCTTACTCGTCCTTTGAGATTAGAAGTTTAACAGATTTAGTAGCAACAAGACAATCAAAATTCTACGAACAAGGAGTCTAATTTCGAATTTTCTTTTGACAATTAACAGGCATTAGAAGTGCCAAAATCAAAAAATTGAAATTAAAAAAAATCAAAAAATTGAAATTTATACCTTGACTACCACTCATTCATGCTTTTTTCTAACCTGAACCATCTGATCTTATATAACTAACAATTTCATAGAATCAGGGAGCAAAATCCAGAGCACTTATACGTTTGAAATATTCAAAATTTTTCTTTAGCATCGCTTTCACAACATTACCAATGTGTAGGTTGTGAATATAATTCAGAGATGAAATTTTCAGGTTCTTTATTTTTACTGTGGTATCATTCTTATTCCTATCACATTGATTTTTATGAAAGCACCTTCGTAAAAATCAACGTGATAGAAATAAGAATGAAATTTTAAAGGGATTCCAAATCAATGAGAGATCTGAAAAATAACTTTTCCGTTCTTTTCATCGAAGTTTTTCCAGGGTCGAATTGTTGCCCTCCCTAACCGAGCTGGACTTATTCGACCGGAATTTGTTCGTCGATTCCGAGTAAGTTCATGTCGAATTCATAAATTAAATTCGAAATTGTTGGTTGGCCATCCACTCATTTCAATCATTCCTTATTTATTACAGTACGGAGATGCGACAAAACAATCAAATTTTTTCCGTGATGATCGATTAGACCAAATATTAGTTATTTATAGATATCGACATCGTCATTGCATATGGGTTTGTCGACAGGTACTTCATTAAGTAGCGTTACACTTTCGTCACCGGTAGAACATAGTGACTCTTGGATTGGTTCACCTCAGTTGCAACTGCCTCTTACAAACGGAGAACGCAAGTCTTCTGCCTCGATCGAAAATATGTAAGATATCCTTTTTTTTTCTATCGGAGCACTTTTTTTTGAGATTTTAGAATATTTTAAAGAGCGAACTTTCTTATTCTTTTCATCCCATCAAAAAGTATATGGTCTATAACGATATAACTGCAAATCATGTAATTTTTGGTAGGGTTTTACCTCGAAAATCGCAGAGCCAAGATTATGTGAATACGGAATTAGTGGGTCAACACTGGTATCGGGGACCAATGAAGCGATGGGATGCGGAGGAGCTCTTACGTAGTACACCAGATGGTACCTTCTTAGTGCGATTCAGTGCCACACAACAAAAATATGTGGTCAGCATAAGGTGCGATCTTTTAATTATTAAAATCTCTTCTATTTGCAGCTAAGGTATTATCGAAATGAGTTATTCTCACAAATACTTGAAAGTAAAGGAACTTTTGTCAAGTAAAACCTTTTTTCACTCTTAGACCTTTCTATGAATAATTATATTTTTGTATACCGAATGAGAAGAATTTGAAGGTATCATTGGTCAGGAGTTACGCTAATATATTGCTGTTTTCTAACTTTATCCTCCTTTGATAGTGAACTTCTCAAACCCTCTTTGTGGTTATACATTCAAAGATATGGTAGTTGGAATCTTATTTCTCTAACCTATTATGTTAGATCATTTACTGCAGTTGTACGATTTTCATGTTGGATAAGACACTGAGGTTAAAGTTTTCACTTAACAATCCGAAATTAAAGGATCTCTAGTTCGTCTTTAATTTAGGATACAGTCATCTGATATTAAAATGTGATATTAAAATGAGAAAAAACATTGAAATATTTCATGCCTTCCAGCTATATATATATATATATATATATATATATATATATATATATATATATATATATATATAT
>NW_018108578.1:26757-35361 GCF_000183805.2 Loa loa
ATATATATATATATATATATATATATATATATATATATATATATATATATATATATATATATATATATATATATATATGCTCTGCCTTGAGGAATCTTTTCTTTGTTTTTGAAAAACTGAAATAAATGTGTCTTATCTCATTCCTCTTTGAAGGTAAGTTTTAGTTTCAACGGTGATGTGAAACACACGAAGGTGGAACAGTCGCCAGAAGGACGTTATTACTTGGACGAAAGCACAATGTTTTCAAGTGTCGTGGTTAGACATTAGCAATTTTTCTGAAGCTTTTCTGTGACTGAAGCAACAGATACGACTGACACTATTAACACTGCTCCTTCAAGTCATTGGTAGACAGGCATATTAACGGTGGAGCGAATATAACAGTATGATATTGCTGATAATAGAATGGTAACAGTCGATAGTAAATACCAATGATAATTGACAGAAGTGCCATTGTCTAATTTTCAGGAATTGATCAACTACTATAGAGAAAATAATTTGCGAGAGTCATTTGAAACTTTAAACACCACTTTACGACATTCGTATACCGACAAACAGTCATATGTTGCCCTGCATAATTTTGAAGCATCAGAACCGAATTTTCTTACCTTGGTGGTTGGGCAGAGAGTCTACGTGATCAGTAGGACTGGTGAAGATCGAGGATGGTGGAAAGGCCGCAGTGGTAATCGAGTAAGTCATCACTTGAATTAATTTCTGGCACTATGCGCATATTTGAGTGATTTGATATTTTCAAAGTTTAAGCTAATATTTTGCTCCACAGCTGAACTGATATGATATGATGTTTTGGAATAAATGCAGTTAGTTATATGTAAATTAGAACGACGATATATCCAATTCAGTAAAGTTTTCACTCAGTTTTTGAGTTTACAGTAAGAAATTTTTTTGTATCTCATTATTGATAGTGGAAAGGGTTATTTTTTTGAGTATAGTGTTAACTGATCTGTATATTTTATTTTATTAGTAAACTGATTCATTTGACTGGAAAATAAGTGCTGTTTTTAAAATTTCATAAGAAGAATCGTTTTAGGTAGGCTACTTCCCACTTGCTTATGTTGCACCAGCAGAAGAGGCATAGTGCCACCTCGACTTTTCTGTGCATCCGGCAAGCAGATCACCTTTGTTCATGAATTTTTGCTCAGTGGATATGGGTACAAATTTTTTTTCGTGGTTTTCTCAAATTCGATCATTTCTTGGTATTTTAATTAACTTCTTCACGGGAATTGTAATTTAAATGCATATTTCTAGAAATCAGGGGTTCAGCATTGCTCTTTTCTTTCTCTTTTTCACCTTTTTATCGATTTGCGATCTATAATGGAAATTTTCACAGATAAGGCCGAGGAATAATGGGAGCATATCGTATGTTCTGCTATTTTATCAATTTTTTTTAATACAATGTTTTACCATAACATTTGCCAGAATTAATAAGGTGGCAGTTTGATTTCTTTCGAACCCGGATCTGCTACATCGCACATATGAAATAGGTATAATAAACAGTTTGCTAACGCTCATCTTAAATTCTTGCCGTAAAAGCATTCTGCATTTGTTTGTTACAGTGGATGCTTTACTATTATCATATAATATTTCATTAATTTTGTTGAATGCTGTTTTGAGGTGACGAAACTTTTCTTGGTAGTTTATCGGTGCTCTTGAATATATCATTTATTTTCCTGTCATTTGGAAAGATTTTTATTAGTGTTCTTCGTCTATTTAAAAGCCTGTAATATATAAAACCCAGTAGTTGTAGAAAAACAACGATATTATGGTTCTGCTCTTGGCGGGTTGAAATTAAACTTAATGACATGACCTCCCTATAAGTGGGGGATAATGTAATGCAATGGGAGGAAACAGACTAACCCAGCAAAAATTTTTATTTGTTTACTTTACAATTTACATGTAATTGTAGAAATTACTTTCTTAAGTTAGTTTTAGATATAAATAAAAACTAAAATAATTTTTATTTCCTCGAATGTTTTTAAATTTAATTGGTCTATTATGAGGCATTGTGTGCTTTTTGACTTCCAGTACAGATTAATAATACCCACTGCCTTTCTCTTCTGTGCTTTGTCTTTTATAAAATTGCTTTGATCATTGTATATGAGATTTGTATAATTTGGTGTATTATTCATTATATATTTGTACATGTATTATATAATGTTTATCTTAAAAAAATTTTACTTTTTTCTTTCATGCCACTCGTGATATCCTAACTGAGCAAATAATTTATAACCTAATTTAATTTGTTTTTTTGTCAAGTTATTGCTCTTATTCCATTTTCTTTTTTTTTCTTTTGCTTGTACCGTATGGACCGGATTCCACTTTTGTTTGCAAATGCTATCTGTGAAGATTATTCCACATACGGATATCACGTATGGCTATGTTATATAAAATTTATGCGGGTATAGAACTAAGAAAAACTATTATATGTTAAAAAAACATTTCATTACAAATTGAATTCCAGATTACAACAACGTGTGCATATGTAAGGGTAAATGTGTAGTACGTATTGTTGTAGGCTAAAATACATAAACAGCAGTTTTAACTATTCGCCTTTAGTATATTCTATCACTTTGAATATTTTCGATTCGATATTGTATTTAGATTTTTTATTTTCATCATTATTTGGCAACATTTCTCAATAAGTGCCTTCTGAAATAAAGATTTAAAAAAAAAAACAGACCGTTTAAGAGTGAAAATTTTCTTTGATACTGTTTGTGTAATCACATATTTATCTCAAAAACACTGTTTAACAGTAATGCTGTTATGCCTCAATATAAAACATGCTACTTTTACCTCATTTTGAAAGTATGGTCTGATATATGAGATTTAGATTTAAGCATTAGAATTCGGAAAATCGGATAGTTGTAAACATTTTCTTATGCTTATCATTATATGCTAGCAATAGTTTAATGGTGACAATGTCTAGAAGTAAGAATATAAGTAAGAACTCCTTGTTACAGTTTTCTCTTGATTTTAAGAATATAATAATGGCATAGGGATACAGTGAATAAAAAAGAACTATGGGTTGTGATTTATATCATTCGTGTAACGAAGGTAATTGTGCTATCAGTGATAAGCATGGGAGCTGTAATTGGGATTAATGGGGAATATAGTTAATTGGTTTACAGGATTAATTAATACTACAGATGGTGTAGCTGTTGAATAATTGTGAAAGAGTTAGTTTATCTGATTCTTCGTTTATTTCTCACATTCCATGATTGTATAATCATTGGATTTCATTCAGATTGTTACTAATAATGAGTGCGCCATCAGTAAGTAAAGCAGCTTTGGAACGTAAATTTATTGAATGTGGTGAACGAGATCGGATGAAGGAATTGTTATTGCAAAGGTTGCGAGAAAGTGGTTGGGTAGAAGAAGTGGAGAATATGTGTCGGAATTGTATACAAAATAAGGTTAGTATTGAAACTTTGTGCTAAATTACATTTTATAAGCAATCATATTTCTCATTTTATATTCCCATTACAAAAACAATCAGTGATTACACTGTTATTAGCCTTGTGGGTATAACTTCTGTAATATATAAGGATCAAAAATCATTTCAAGTATTGATTTAAAAAAATCATTTTTATATTTGCATTAGGCATATGTGATTGTTTAAAGGATTAACTGATGTAAAACTTTTGAAATGTATGACAGAAGAAATGCAAGATATAAAAGTAATGATTTCCATTCCCAATTCGCTTTCTGAAATGATCGTTGGACAGGGACGAGTAACTTATAAACTTCGAATGGGATAAGTAGTTTTGTCACGTAATGGGAATTCGAATATATATATATATATATAAACATATATAACTTTTACCTTAATAGTTCGAAAATATACCAATATCATAAGTGTCTTGCTTTCTTTTTTTCGAATTATATATAAGTTTCCGTTGTTTTTGGTTTCTTTAAAGTTTTTTCTTTTTTTCTTTCTAGGAATTCAAGAAATAGAGTGAAGTATGGGAAAAGTCGATTCTTACTAGCACAAACTCTTAATTGCCCAGGAGCTGTCATGTTGTGCCACTTTTTTTTTCCGGAAAATTTTCAATTTTATTGCAGGGTATCGAACAAGTAACACTTGAAGATGTGTTGAGCGATGTACGAGTACGAGCCAGACGAGCTGTACCAGATGAAGTAAAACGTGAACTGATGCACTGTATTCGTTCATTCTTACAGCAGCAGTCTGGTATTAATGATCTTTGAATTTCAATTCCCCATTTTGTCATCTGATATATTCGCAGGGCCGGTTAATTTTTATTACCGGTCTTTTCGTTTTTTTTTTTGTTCCATATTTGAGTTGCATTGTCTCGAAATGCTTTCCATAATGAATTAATTTAATGAGTGGAATTCCTAACTAAATAATTAATTGAACTGATATTTTCAACTGAATTGTAACTGACCCCAAATCGCAAACGAGATTTGGAAGACTCTTTTTCTCAATTGATCTTATATATTGTTCTCTGGTGTATTGTTCGTGGCACAGCCGTTTTTCCATTTCATGTTTTTATATTAATGTGTTTGGAGTAATTTTGTGCATATTGTTCAGCCGTTAATCTAATGCGTCCAGTAATTGTGTTCCAATGTTCCAAATAAATTGTGCCCTGTATACAACAGTTCGCATCCTGATACGACAATGCTGAAGGCTTTAAGAACCTCAAGTTAGTGCATCACCTCTCCTACTGATATTACACCTCTCGGATACAGCAACTGCTTGAAATGCTGCTTGCATACACTCGCTTTTTAGGGTGCCAACATGAAAGGTGCTACAAGTTTGAAAAGTTGGGGTGTGCAGCAATATAAGTATGCAAAGAGCAACAATTTATCGTGCAAAAAAATTATAACAATAGGTTTGATTACTGCAGTGATCAAGCAGCAACAAAATCTTTCTTCAATTTGCCCATGAATGCCTTCTTTTCTGCATGTGTCTGGAATCGCCCATGACCAAACTTGGAGCTGGTGTCGATCCATTTCAGGTTGATTTTTTCATAAGCGACACGTTTCGTTTGCGCAATTAGAGATTTCCTTAATGTTATAGGTCTTTTTTTCGAGCCCATACAACAGCCTCGAATCAAGATGAAATCCTGATTCACCAGACCGTAGTGCGGAAAGCCTCCCTGAAATATTTGTAATTACAGAAAACAAGGAATAATTACTACTAATGGTAATCGACTATTAATAACGACTACTAATTGCAAAATAGATTCCTTGATCATTTATCATTTGCATTCAGTTTCGTGCGGTTATCAGCACATTAATACGCTGAATTGCAGACTAGTATCATCATTATGCGAGATCACGTATCATCATTTAAACGTTATTACAAATCATTGCTGCTTACCATAGGATTAATGCTCTTCTCCGTGATATCATAGTCCGTACCACCGTTTTTTTTGCCCTCCTCAGTAAGACAAGATTTTCCTATCCGATAGATCTTCTTGTTCACTTCTGTACGATGATGATAACCTTTCTGACCAGCACGAGCTACCGTAAACTGTACACGAGATGGATGCCAAGCTCCGATACAAGCTACCTAAATTACAACTGGGATTTAGCATTGCTAAAAAAACAAAGAACTTTCCAAGGAAGTAAAGAATGGCTCAGCTTCAATATATCTACAAGAGATATTCAGTCCACTACTTTCATTTGATCTAATACATCACTGCCATCGCACTACTATAAACAAAGCATGCTCTAACTATATCAGAAGAAACCCCACCTTTCGAAGACCTTTATGTGTTTTGCGTGGGAGCTTTTTTGTATGCCAACGGCTTGTAACACCTTTGAAACCTTTTCCCTTGGTAACACCAATAACATCGATCATTTCATCTTGCGCGAATATCGAATCCACTGGCACCTGAATGTGAAGAACTTTCCAGTTAACTCTGCTTTCCTTGGTAAACATGAGGAAAAAGATTTGAATATTAAGTAATTTTTAATCTACCTGTTTTTCAAAATGTTCATAAGCCCAGTCAACTTTTTCGGGGATTGTACCACCATTTACTTGTATTTCCATAATATGAGCCTTTTTTTTCTCGATGTTTCATAACTTTCATCTGCAAATTCGACAGTGAGCAAGAATTCCATATAAAACAAGTGGAAAAATAAACAAATTAAGATCCAGAAACAACTTCCCTCCCTCTCTCCCAGACAAACCTGTGTGTGTGCAATGACACGAATTATCGAACAATATTTCTTCATCTTGGCCAAATCAGCTTGTATCGATTTCATGCCATCCTCATCTTGCCATTTCTTTGCATGCTTTTGGAATGCCTTCTTTTTCGATGAATTCCTGTGGAAATGAGAACTCTAACAGTGTAAAAGCAAAGAACAAACGCTCCCGCTTCTTACGCCGTTTTAGTGGCCTTCATGTTACGCCAACATTTGTAACAGCGGAAGGTCTATTCTCCAAGACTTGAAGTTGCTACTCATGCAAACACAGTTGCAGAGGAGAGTGAAGGCAGAAAATACTGAGCAGTATTTTCAAAAACCATGCACTGAAGTAACCAAGCCACTTGAACTGTAGCAAAATAAAGTGAGGCCAAATAGAATGTTATCACTACGTCAAGAAACGAAAGCTCAGAAGGAAGGCAGCATATAGTGGACTGTTGCTATCTTCACGACCAGTAAGTACACTTCCAGTCTCTCATCATAGCTTTCAAAGCCCTTTTTTTTGTACAAGAGATACCACAGAATCGAACCCATGACAGTCAGAACCTTCGTCGTTTACACCATTTTACCCACGACACTAAGAGTAAACCACTCTGCAGACAGCAATATTGTAAACTTGACTAATCCTATTCAAAGGTTCTGATGGACAAAGAGCTCCGAAACCACAGTAAACTAAAGGAATTCGTACTGCAAACGTAAATCCGCCTCCAAATTCCTGATACCCATTCTTTTTAACCTTCATAAAGAAAATTATTGAAGATATCGATTAAACGTACCAATTTTTGTAGAACCTTCGTCGACAATCCTCTGACAGATGTTCAGCCCATACTGTCTTGAATTGTCGTGGACCGCGCGGCGTATCGATGTATCCCACTACACCAACGATAATCATCGGAGGAGTTTCCAAAACAGTCACCGCCTCGACAACTTCCTTTTTATTAACCTTTGATCCTGGCTTGTCAACCTATAATATGCCATACCATCAATAAATAGAAAACTACACCATGAAAAGTTAGAATAGAAGTGTGAAGCACTCAGTCCAATAGGGAACATTTTATTGCTCATCACTATTATTCAAATAATAATCAACGAACTCATCATTGTGCATCGCTAACTAATACAAACATAAGAAAATTAAAAAAAAATGATACCTCACGAACAATATGAGTCATGCCAGCCTTAAAACCCATAAATGCAGTCAAATGAATCGGTTTCGAGGGATCATCTTTGGGGAAGGCCTTAACTTTTCCACGATGGCGTTTCGACCGTTTCTTTGGTGTAAAACCCATCGACCCATGTCGTGGAGCCGAAAATTTACGATGAGACATCGCAAGTCCGATTAACTGAAAATTAATTTATTCCAATGATCATTTTTGTCGTTTATTATATTTTATCAACACTCCAACAGCAGGAGAAGATATCTTCACCTATGATTGTAACATATAACATAAATAGTTGACTAGCGAAAAATTAAAACAAGCAGCTAAAGAATTTTGACCTAAAGCCAAATTTTCAGGTAGCCAATTTTGACCTGAATTTGACATCCAGTTATGCAAGTAATTCGTTTCCCGATCCACAGAGTAGAAAACACATTTTTCGAGTGCAAAGGACCTTTTTAAAATGAAATAATTATTCCCACTCACAAGACATTATTCCCATCTACTTCCTATTCCTTGCTTTAAAGTTCATAATAAAAAAGTTGAAAGTAAGGTGGGTTAATTAAATGCAATTCCCATATTCCCTACAGATTTGCTTACTATAAACACTACAAGTAGTAACTTCTATCGCTTTCCCTATCAAAATATTGCAGCAATAAAAATTTGCTTAGTGCTCGAAAATCTTTCCCCCATCTTTGTTCTCTTTGCTCTCTCTAATTTTAATACACAGAATAAGTAATTAGTTCAGGTCGTAAATGACTGGTGAGTTATAATTTACTACAATTTTCAGATAGTCCTGAGGAAGGAAGTCCACAATTTTTCTAGAATTTTCTAAAATGATCTAGAAACTACGGGAAATTGATAAATCCATAGTCTGTATTTATTATGATCCACTGATAATTGTGCTGTATTTGAAAAATATGAATAACTTAAAAGTATATGAATAATTTATTTAAAAGTATATGAATAATATATGAATAATTTAAAAGAAACAACATTTACAATCAACGAATCATAGTAAATATGAGCCTTAAAACTTAAATAGGCTTTAAACTTAGATAAAAAAACCATGCAAAGAAACACGTTTGCAGCGATAGCCCACCTTAAGACAGAGGACTAATCCTACTTACGAAAGCCACATTTGCTCATGTATGACCTGAACCGCTCACTAACCCACCACATAACTAATCGCCAGCTGACCTAAATAAAATCCCTCCCTGTTTTTGACATAAACTTTTTAGGTCTTACGACAGCAAACAGG
>NW_018108578.1:35499-48586 GCF_000183805.2 Loa loa
AAACACAATTTTGCTAATACAGCTTTACAGTATAAAATCTTAGAAAGAATTATTATGTTATTTTGATAGTGTCAAAATGAAAACAGTGTTTCTTCCCATTGAATTTACTTCATTCATTTGATGAGATAGCGGGATTTATGTTATTCAGTTTAATGAGGAATCGTTTAGTGCCTATTTCCGGAGAAATTTTAACAGACAAATTCTCTTATTCTTATTACATCGTTGTAATCTTCCATTATGCGAGTTAATTATGCGAGTTAAACCGTTAATCTATCTTCGCTCAACAAATCTTAGCATAAATCTTCCATTGCTTTTCTTTTCTTTCCACTTTATTCGCTTGAAAATAAGACCTAACTAGGAATTATATTTCACAATTCATTGCAACATTTAACAAGTACAATGAGTTGTGAAATAATGATATTGATATGAATAATTTTATTGATATTGCAGTTTTTTCCATTTGTATGTATATTTAGACAATTCGAAATTTTTTCGCATAAAAAATAGGACATTCTTACCCATCAAAATAAATAAATAATAAGACCGTTACGTATTTTTCTTTTTTTTTCGAACAAAAATTGACATTTTTGTAGAAAATACAGTAATTGTAATAGGAGTGTAAACTACAGTAATTAGTTGTGATACTGAAAATGATTCAGTTTTCGTATTAATATCTTTTATAGTGAATGGTATGATAGGAAAAAGGATATTTTATTAACTATAAATTGGCTTGTACGAAATATGATTGAAATTTCAGATACGATACATTTATATATCTAGCATGAATTAGAAAATATGCCTTTAAACATACTTATTGGTTTCCGGCTACCGTATTTCGTATATTTTTATACTAATAACAGCTTACGATAATAATGAATAAATCGTTCTTGTTGATATTGCAGTTCTTTTTTTTCCTTCTTTTATTAATAAATAAATTAAATCATATCATCAACTATACCCAAAAAAAGGAAAAAAGGATTATTTAGAAATAATATTGTATAAATGAACTTTGATATCAATTACATAGTATAATGTTAGTTATTGATTTTCTCGGATCGTTCAAGAATTTAATCAATAACTGATTGATTTTATTGATTCCTTTTTCAATGGGTTAACATTGTATAACTCATATGAAAGGTCAACCTATCACTTCTGATAGTGGATATAAATATATCATGATCTCTTTCTTTTCCTTCCATTCCATTTATATCAACCTGTAAAACAATTTTTTGCTTCAAACGAAATGCATTTGAAGATTGATATAATAAAATGGAAATGGGAAGGTTTCGATAAATTTAAATTTTACTGAAATACAAAAATTATTTTTTAGGAATATTTGATATATTATCGCTTATCGGTAATGCAGAGTAATAGGTAGGAAATACGGTCAGGTAATAATTAGTCGATGTGAAAACTCACCTCTAATTGTTTATTTTAATTTATCAATTTAGTTGAAATTTCATATTTCTTAGTAGAAAATAGATTGATTCAGCAAATGCTTGATTTATGAATAAATTTTAATGAAATTTAATACACTAATATCTCATAGAATTAAAATGATTGGAAGAGTAATTTAATAGAGTCAAAATTTAATAAGAGATCTGTTTAATCGAATTAGATTAAATCCTAATCAAATCAAACCTAACCTAGTGTAAGCAGGTTATAAATCAGATCAAATTAGATTTAGTGAAATAATACAGTCTCTAAGCGATATACTGTCGATCTATATTATAACTACATTCTTTAGCTATTTCACTAATTTTCTTAATCATTTTCAGGCTTAATTTTTTCATCCTGTCGAAATTTGCCATTCATCTTTTCAACCTAATTACCTTTTTATCACTAATTACTGTTAGTTATCATTCGAATCTATTCCACCACCCATCGATTATTTAAATCAATCAATAAGTTCCATTTTAATTTAATTTAAGTTTAAAAGTATAATAAATAATTGACAGTTAAGAAATGTATTTGCATTTGCGAAAAGTAAAATTCAAATGGATATTCATTCAAAAATTATGAAAACTTCTTCCTATATTTATTCCAATCCAACGTTCATCTTCATATTAATTAGCTGTATACATTTAAATTAATTGAAGAGACAAACTGTCTAAATTTAAAAATTATTTTCAAATTTATTCCTAACAATGCAAAATGTTGACAATATTGTCACAAAAAAAAAAAAAAGAAAAAAAAGGAAAAAAGAAAAAGGGGTAATATTAAGAAAAGAAGTGTATGTTCTATTTTGAAGGACGAATGATAGAATGTCTAAGTGCAAAAGTTTATATCGAAGAGGATCATTCGACAACTAACTATACCGCATCTCTACGATCAACGACATTTCATTGCACATGACTCATCTAACATTGAATCATCCGGTTATCATCATATTTCGATCAGTCAGTTCATTTCATACTAGATCACCCGATCTGATTTCTTCATTCAAACGGATGATTAATTTAGGATAAAATTAACTCATCTCATTTTGATCAAAAAAAAACTTTTATGCCTCTAAGATATCTTCCAACTTTCATCTCATTTTAGTATACGAAAAATAATAGATTTGATATGTTTGTTCAACTATTTCCTTTCAACCTTTGCTTTTGTTTCTTTTTTTTTTTGCCGGATGCTATTTCCGGAAGTAATTCATCATTTTCCGTAAGAAATTTTTTTCATCACTTCTTCCATGCTATTCGAATAGTATCAAAATCTTGCCGTGATAATTTGTTTCGATTATATTTTCCTTCTTCCTTTCTTTCTTTTCATCTTTTACTTTTTTTTCTTTTTTTAATGAAAACGAAATTAACGCTTTCTTCACTCCTTAATTACTATCATCATAAGAGATCCCTTTTTATCTTTTTTTTCGTTGTATTTCAAACATTTCATCAATATTTTTAATTAATTAGCACACTAGCATATACAACAGGGCAAAATGTCATTTGGTCATTTGCAATACTGTCCATCCATCCATCCAATGATGTGCTTTATCATTTCTCATTTAACATTTCAAAATATTAATTAAAAGGAAAAAAGTGGAAAATATTTTAGCAAAAACATTGTAAACTTGAATGTTACATTAGCTGTGTTAAATGATTTCTATTTTTTTTTATTTTTGCTCGAAATTAATGAATTGATGGCACATTTAATTAATTTTTCCATGATTGGTGTTTATTTTATAAATTAATCAAATTAATTAAATAATTACTTTCAGTATGTGGTATCATAACTTATTGGTACAATTGTTGGTTATTATTCAGTTTTGTTTTACTCAACAACAAGTAACCGATACTTTTCCAAATCCTCGAACCAATGGCTACAGAGATTGTGGATTAAAATCGAAAGGATATGTTTGTGATCCAGAAAAAGTTACTTTTATTCATTTTTCATTATTAATTTTCAAGCGATATTGTTTCTGATCATCAAAACCTTTCGATTATTCTTCAAATTTTCTAAAAGTGATTTCGAGTAAGTAATTGAATTACTTCTTTTTTTTACTTACTTGAAATAACTTTATGAAAAATTGGAGCAGTAGTCGGAAAGTTTTATTGATCGAAAATAATATTGCTTGAATTTGGTGAAGTATTATTTATTCAATCATTATTTTACTAATAAGGCAAATATTTAGGAAATAAATTGCCAATAAGAAATAAAATGAAATTAGTGAAGTGATTAAAGGATGACTTTCATGATTAAAGGATGACCAGGATGATTTTATTCCTTTTCCTTCCTGCCTTTCTTTTGTTTTTCCGTCCTCTTACAACTTTAACCTTTAACCTATTTGGCTAATTGAAATTATTATTGTTTGATGTTGTAACGAAATTGCTAAAAATTGTTTTAGCAACTTACCGAACAAGAAAGATATCGATTAAACAATGATTTACTCCAACTGTCACGACGAACATCGGGTGATCAAAGTGCAGACTTTTGTGCCACAAAAGGTGCTGATGCAACATTATTCATCACAAGACAGGTTGTCATCAGAATATTTTTTATTTACAGATGTTATATGTTGATATTTTTGTTTTTTCCATTCCCTTTTTTCTTTTTGACCTATTTCTATCCTTCTGCTGATAGACTCAAACTAGAAAAAGTATAGTATTTTGAGCGTTCAAGTATTAATTGAGAAGAATTTAGTGACCAAATCGGATTTGTAACATCAAAAGTTTGATATTATTTCCCATAAATTTAAGTTTCAACAATTTTAGCTATTGATCTCTGATCTTGCCAGTTCTTGTCAATTTTTATATTAAAAATCGCTCGAAGAAGTTATTAATATACAACGAAGTGATATGATAAATTTCAGGGTAGTAAACAATTAGCAGATAAATTGCAAAACCTTTGGGCAGTTGATGGACAATGTAAGAAATCGATTACATTTGTACTCTCGACCAATGATCGCAGATTATATTATGCAGCCGATGAGCATTCTC
Organism: Loa loa; assembly: GCF_000183805.2. NCBI lineage: Eukaryota > Metazoa > Nematoda > Chromadorea > Rhabditida > Onchocercidae > Loa > Loa loa. Next base: position 39,930 of record NW_018108578.1, read on the forward strand.
CCATATGTTTGTTTATTTCGCCGAAAATTTCATTCACTTTTTCCTCCCTTCAACTACAATTATAAAGCGAACGAAATAGCAAAAGATTTATAGGAATGAATGCTATAATGGATTAGCTGACAATAATTAGGTGATATGAATTAGCAACAATCTGATCAGTTAGGTAATTTAATGATCACCACAATAGCTAATAGATGACCATTTTAGCAATTTATATTACCATCTAGACGAAATATGTTATCATAGATATTATCAGGAATATTATAGCTATACGTATAATTCAGTACAAAGTTAAGAGATCATTAAGATTCATACCTTTTAGGATAGTCCATTATATTCTTTCATAACTGCTTCATTCACTTATACATGTATTTCGGTATGTAGATATGATGTTCTTAGAATTCATCCAATTGATCAGAGTGTTGATGATTTGGGTCATCTGATTATCATCAACTAATTCCGGAAATCTGAGAGATTTCATTCGAAGTACGATCTGATATAGACTGACCGATACATAGTAACGAGGGATTTAATGTCTATATAGGATTTGACATAGACTGACCGATACATATATACTCATAAGGCGCACATAACGCTTATGTAATATCGGTAGATTAAAAAGGAACAAATATAATAGAGAAAAGTATTTTCAATATCCTATCAGTTATTCAATGTCAACTTAAGTTCAATTTTTTAGCGGCTAATACTTTCGAAAAAGTAATCAACGAACAACAGGAACTTTTAAGTGATGGCAAATTTACGATAGCTTTAACGACGATATTTACGAAACTTGGCGGATTTGTTCAGGAAGACAACAAGAAAGAAACAAATACAAACGGTTAATTATGGAAAATTGAAAAATTTCAAAAATTTTAGAAAAAAATTGAAAATTGAGAGATTGAAAAAAAATATGAAGTATAGATTGAATTGTTACTTAAAGGAATGGAATTTTTTTTGATCACCGTGTAGATCATTTTAACATTAAGAAATATTGATGAATAAAATGTTATTTTGAAATTCGAAAGAATGACCTTTTGAAATTTGATGAATCAAGCCAAACTCTATTTAGTTGAATTTCGAATCACAAAACTAAGTTCCAGAAATGATGCTCTTCAATTTAAACGAAATAATTCTTATAATTCTTCAAATTTCAAACTGTGGTTGTAACTAAAATTGAGAATATTTTAGATGATGCGTATAGAAGGGGAACATCGATGGGTATTCCACCACTACAAATCAGCGTTCTTTCATATTTTATGATAATTTTATCAGTTGCCTTACATTTACTCGCTGTATAATAATCGATTCATTGTTTTTCAGCACAATTCATAAAATCTAGAAAGCCTTAAAGATACCCAAAAAATCTAATTTATTCATTGTAAAAATTCCAGCCTAATAAAAATAGTCCGGTCATGGTTGATTGCTGGAGATTTCATCTAAATGTTCCTCCGATTATGACCGATTTATTTAAATTTAATTCTCTCGAATATGAAATTAATTTCTAAAATGAATATACTTTAGAATTTTGGAGAAATATTATAAACAACAGCAAATGCTTATTTCGTAATTATTAGTAAGTCTTAATCATTTATTGCCCCACTAAGTTTTATCTATATAATCATGTTTATCCTTTCGACTACATTTAGTTGTTGCTTTTATATTAATTTACTTTACTACACATATCGGTCGTTTTTACTTGAATTATCACGTCATCTTGAATCTCCGTTACGTAAAATATGCCATGGCGTGAATCGTTATTGTTTCTATACCAGACTGTTGCAACTCTTTTCTGATCGCCTTACCTTCTGCTTACCTTCATTCTAACTATATCGGTTTGAACACTTTTTTAAAATAAATGGTGATTGTGATGTTATATTCCAAATATTTGTGAAACATTGCAAGAAATACATCACTGTGGTTTATGAACTTAGAGACGTTTCCAGAACAAAATAGAATTATAAGGCTAAGTGTCAAAAAAAAAATTGAAAAAAGAATGGATTTCGACGTGATCATTTTAAGATGATACGTATAATTTGTGAGAAAAGATTCAGAAGGTGAGAGATTATTCGGTCATTCGTGAAATGAATCATCAGAGTCATACTTTGAAAGGATCCTCATATTCAGAACTGATTTCAACTTACTGATTTTCATTACATTAATACATGAGAATGTATGCTCAGCTTGCTTAAAGCTTCTGATGTATGATACCAGCCAGCCATTGCTATTTCTCCACCATGACAAGATAATAAGATCGAATTTTGTGCATAAAACAAGTAAACTTCTGTGTTGGGAGCATAAGAAGGATATTAGCATTAATAAGGTAAGTGGAAGATAAAACACCATATTAGTATGACATAAATATATAACATCTAATGATTCTGCATTATTTTAAGTCGAGTAACTGCACGGCAATAAATTTTCATAAAACTTCCGGAAACCACTTCTCTAAATTGTCTTCAGCTTTTATAGTATTGAAAGTTGTATCGGTCTACTAAAACGGAAAGCAGGAGCTTGTCCTCTGAATGACTATGAGTTTTGATCACATCAAAATTTTCTCAAATAATTTCATTCAGGTTCAACGTTTGTGCTGTCCATTAAATAGAACATACAACTGATGGTTGAAAAATTTTAGCAAATTAATCTTTTGAAGTTTTATCAAAGTGGGATATTTATTATCATGAAGAAAACAAAGATTTAAATAATTGATTTCTTTTTTCATGACTCCATGTTGCCTTCTCAGCCATTGATGGAAAGAAATTCACCAATTTTGGAATCACGATGTATCGTATCTTACGGCCCTTCGATGCTTTCGTATCGATATTTTTCCTTTTCGACCGCTTCTGTCGCAATTTTTGTATTTCTAACCATTGTCTTGAAAATTACAATTAATGAAGAATGATAAAAAGTCAAAGTTCATGCCACTGAAACTATATATTTCTATATGTAATAGTGTATGTTGCGAAACGTTTGAATTTCTTTCCTTGATCCACTGAAAGAACAGATGAAAGATGAAAGATTAGGAGGGTAAAGAATGCCTAAAAATAATACAGTGCATGAAGGAACGTAATAAAATCCGATACAAGAAGATCGATATATTTAAATAAGCAATGTCTTTCAGTTCCTCATACAATATTATTATTATGAAATTTGAAAAAGTTTTATTAAATTTTATCAAGAACGCTTTACCTGCTCATTTCTACAGGGTCAACCACATTAGCTGACTTCCTTTCAATAAGTTCCTTTAGTAGCTGTTGGTAAAAATCATCATCATCAAATATTTCTGCATCGTAATTACTCTGAAATCAATCACTACGTTATTGATTCTAAATATGACTTGAAAATAAATTATTTAGAAGTGATTTATCTGTCAAAAAAAACCAAAATTTGGCATACTCACGTTTTCATCGCTTCCAATTCTATCGACATCATGCCGTTTCATTTGAGTTCTACGTAATAATCGATGTTTTTCATTCATTATCTGCAAAAAAAAAAAAAAGATCAGTATGTACTAGACTATTATTTATCCAAATAACTACTTATATTTCAAAGCTGACCTCAGCTAGAAACAATACGTGGGGGGGGGGGGGGGGGGAGAACAAATCAATAACAAAAATATTATGCATATTGCTTAAAATCACCAAATAATTTTTCAAAAAAAAAAACGTGTTTGAGTAAGTAATCGACATATAAAAAAAAAGCACCCTATATCAAAAAAACTGTTTTACCTGTTCAATCTGTTTTAATACAACAGATTCAAAAGTACTGAAATCTTTTTTCTTATTTTTCATTATACCAATATTACTCAGTGTTGTCCTTTCGTCCCATTTCGACAATGTAGATGATCTGAATAGTGAATATTGGAATAACTGAAAACTAATGATAACCAATTACCAATTATTTTTTCACCAACAACCAGAAGTAGCTGAAACAAGTCAATCTCACCGAAATGCTGCAAATCGCTCGTGGCGTTTTTCATATTCTTTCATCAGTTCCTTCGGCATTAGTTTCCTTCTATTGCCTAAGACCTGCTGGTCGCGATTCACAATTTCGTTGTCATTCGTGATGCTACAATAAACATTTCCATAGCTGTTTTTATAACGCTGTACCACGCGCTGTTCGACATCGTGTATTAATTCTTTTAGCAAATAAAGCTTGTAAATCTGTTAATAGCAAAATACAAATGACAAAGAACAAATGACACAAATTGAGTGGAACTTGCTTTTCAGATGACATGCACACATCGGATTCTCCTTCACTCTGTTTAGCATCAGATTCTATTGGACTGCCGTCCTCTTCATCACTATCGATAGAACTTTCGATTTCTTCATCTTCTGAATCTTCGACTCCTGGAAAACAGATTACACATAAGCCAATTAAAACATATTTCTAAATGCATACATTTGAAATGATTATTTCGAAAAACATACTTTTTTCATGATCATCGTCAAAAAGCAAGTTTTTCGTCTGCTTCGATGATTTTAACAGCTTATCTTCCATTGTTGTAAATATTTCATTCAACTGTTCCAAATTCTTTCGCACTAAAAATATTTTTCTTCAGAAATACTTTCTAAAAGAAAAAATTAGGCTATAAAAAACCTCAAAAGCAAAGTAGAAAAAACTACTTCCATTGGAAAATTTCATGAATGATAGTTGAATAATGCAAACAGTGCAAAATAAATAATCAGTAAGTGTTCTTTAAAAAAAAAAAGAAAAAAAGAAAGAAAATACTCTACTGCAAAAGTCTTTTTGCTCATACAATTTTTCACAAAGATGCTTAAACGTTTTTTTTAAAGAAGAATTGAATCATACTGATTCTGCAATTTTTTTTGGTGTCACCATCTGCTGACTGCTGCAAATTCTGGGCAAGTTGATCTCTAGGAAGCTGATTGAATGTTCTCAATGCTGCATGTGAAAGGATATGCAATTGCATCAATCGGTCCCAAATCATCAATTGCTTTCGAACACTTTCAGCTATAATTAACAAAGCATAACTCCAGAAATGAGGATGAAGTGAGGTAAATAGTTTTAGTGTCTGCAGTATTCACGCAAACTGTGCTATTATTTTACAAAAATTTTAAATCAATTGCGGAATTAAGTCGCTTCACGCAGATTACAACTTCACAAAATGAATTTGGACGGGAAATCTCCATATATTTAAGGATAGAGTTACCAGGCTTTGTCCAGTATACAGCAAGTCGGGGTGTAAAATATAAATCTGCAGTCCTATTTGTCGTAACCACGATCATAACTGGCTATATCACTAAGTAATAACTGCTCATCTGGTATGGTAACTTGCATGGTGTTCTACTTACACTGCAATTGGGTTTTTTCTATTCAAACAAAATACTAAATAAAAATATACCTTTCCCATTCTGCGTGTTACTCGAGATTGTTACCACACCTTTAGCAGCACCATTCTCTTTTTTCGGTTGGGATTGCTCGATTGGGACTACAAAATTATGCGCAAACATTTTTTTTCTGGCAACTTATAATTATTTAATCACATTTTTTTGGCATCAACACTATCTTAAACGTAAGGGAAAATCTGCTCTGAGCAATGATCATTTTGAACTGAATGGATGGTACATTATCTTGCATGGAGTCATCTTAATTTCCCTACTTGTTTCACACATTAAAATTTTCACAGTACGATTTCCTACCTTCGCTTTCGACATTATCGTCAGCAGAAAATGATTCTTGATCCGAACTATTGGCAGCACTATTACTATCACTGCTGTCTTCCTCATTCTCCAAATCTTCTGCATGAAAATCATTTACAAAAGACAAACATTTCCGACAAGATAACCAAGTTGATAATATTGCAGTATACGCATCGTAATAATTCAAAAGAGTGAGTCCTAAATATCCAAATGACGAGCGACCCCCTGATTAACTAAGGCACTGAATGGTTGTAAGTAGTAGTTGATTTGTGACTCCATAGTTCACGTGATGATGTAATAGAAGAATTTCAAAACTATGAACTTGTGAAACACTAAAATATCCATATTTCAAAACTATGAACTTGTGAAACACTAAAACATCCATTTTCCGCGATAAAAACTGTCACAGATACTCATCTCTAAGCAACTGAAGTGGCCAAACTAAAAAGAAATGCTGCTTGTCGTTAACCGAAAAGAATACCATAAATAGAAAAAACAACTAACCTGAGTCATAATTGCTCTCAGTGCTTGTATCACGTCTGACATGTGCTAGATCGGATATATCATCACCAGTAAAAACATTTTTTGATGATACTTTCTCACCTCCATAACGTTCACCTTCTAATTCCTGAGTTGTAGTTATTCGTCGTTTTACAAATTCCACCTGAAAACTGTCATCAATTAATTAATGTATCTCGAAATATTTTTGTGAGTCTCTAATCGTTTTTATATATTGAAATCTAGCAAACAACTGAATGAACAGACCTAAATTTCGAATTGGTCCCACAATCCTTAGCAAAAAATTAAATAAATGATGGTACTACGTCCTCTTCGAGTTTGCAGATGCTGTTTTCACAATCACATCAGCCAACTTTTTATCAATCTACTATTCTTCCAATTTTTAATATTAGAAAAGGTATCAAATCTCATACGAGCTGGATCCGGCATATTATTATAAGCAAAAAATTTCTTCCATATTAACAATCAGATTAATTAACGTTTGGTAAACACATAAATTAGCCAAGTGATTTCAAATTTCATTGTGCTACGGCACATATTTTCTTATTTATAAACAAACAACGAAGAATTCAGCAGAAACACGATCATTAATAAAATGGGATTCCATACAGTCCAGCAATTTATGGCATTCAGAAATAAATGATTGAAAATCACCTGATCTGCTTCTTCGTTTTCTACTATTTTGTTTCGTGTCCAGCTAGCTTTTGAATCTAAAAAATAAGAATACTCGAAACATTCCTAGTACATAAATTGAAGCCATTGATGTATTGATCTAAGCACACTATACTTTTAGAATATTCTACCCATGAGAAGTGTTGTTACTGCCCAGAAACGATATACCTTCAGCAAGGTCGGCTAATTCAATGTCGGGAAGTTCGGCCACTTGTCCTTCTAGCGAATTGATGAACTCCTTCACTAATGATTCCATAATTATTCAAGTATTACAGCACACTGCAAATCCTCATGTAGCATCATGATTAAGTTACAGCGAAAATCCGAAAACAATGTTTTCATTTTTCACCTCATGATTGACCTAGCATTTGCATTAAAAATTTAAGGTCTATAAAATAAAAGGAAAAAAAACTAATGGAAAGAGAAAATTAAAGAGTTTGTAATTCCTTATTTCATGACAAGTATTACTGTAAAACAAAGCATGATAATTCCAGTACACGAAAAGTAGCACGTTGTTTAAGAAGAAAAAATATTTGAAATAATCACATATTGTAATCATAATAGTAAAGGGGATGGTAACAAGAGAGTGTTAATGGAACAAAATGGCAGAAATAATAAACTGTCAACTAATAATAATGGAAATTTCACAAACATTTACTTCCTGCTACTTTCAAAATGGACAAATTAAGTTAGCATACATGTTTCTACTAGTTTTTTTTCATACCTTATTTTTTTTGAAAAGCTCTACGATAAAGAAATTAATGGCAAATAATGCACAATTCAAAAAACTTGAACCAAAAAAAAGGAAAGGGGCAAATATTGTTAGGCGAAATAATTTAAATTGGTGCCACGAGATAACAGAACAGGTGCATTAAATTTTATCAAATTCGTTATTGATGTGTACGTGTCAACAGGTGGCTGGTGTTACTCCTCACGTACGTAGCGCACGTGAAAGAAGAAAGGCTCTGCGTACGCCACACACGTGGGAGAAGGAAGGTTGTGCATACGCATAGCTTTCCCTCTTTCAGATGTAAGCAAAAAAAGTGACTTACACCAAATTTCCAAGCTTTTTAAAGTTAATGCTTAAAATTTCAAGTCCGAAATGGGCATAATCCGGCGACATAATACGATGGATGTGACTTACAATGAATGTGCGAGATATGCAACAATTGCCAAAGGAATTTCAAGCTTGAAAAAGGGAGGTACCAATCATCGACGGCACCATTCTGAGCCTGTTTATCGCTCCGGTACTTTGTCACAATATTTTTCGGTTTGTTTGTTTCATTATGATTTTCTATTCTTTTCTTGTTCCCATAATTTTTATTCTATTAGTCTTTTATCTCGACTCTGAAAAGAACTAATATTTTTCAAATTATTGGATTAATTATGTTTTCATATGGAATCATATGTCTAAGTCATGAAGTAATTGATATTTCTTAATGAAATGAAGTATTAATGAAAAATATAACTAATTCATTTAAAGGTTTCTAACGCATTTGAATGAAATGAATCTTTAAAAGATCCGGAAAGTTATAGCATTTTTAGTTGGCACTTTTTTGAGGAGATTTTTGATAGCTACTTTAGTGATACAGAGTTCAGAGGAAGCATTGGAATTGTGCTTGAATGATGATGCAGTGGATGACGGCCAAATTGGTGGAAGTTGGGATGATGCAAAGCGTTTTCTCATTGAATCACGAAAACAAGATCTAGAGATTTCGAGGGATATGGAACGCGTGAATTTTTGCATTTTATTATATAAAACCTTAACCTTGCTGTAGTGATAGAAAAAAAAAAAAAAAATAAAAA
>NW_018108578.1:49151-55461 GCF_000183805.2 Loa loa
AAAAAAAATTAAAAAAAAAAAAAATTGTATTATTTCGATTAGTGAAGAGTGCTCCGAACATTCCGGTTCCATGTTTATAGACTGTTTGTAGACTAGGATCTTTCATAAAACTGCGTTGCATTCTTTCCAGTGTAAGCTACGTGTGGACAATAGATTTCTGTCTAACGAATAACAGCGTAATTGATTCCAAGAAGGGAACCTTGGGAACTTTTCGCTTCGTAATTCTCTTGTACTACAGTTTGCAAGTTATAATTTTGACAAATGAATAACTGTAGTTCTTTTTTTTTTAGGAAAACATGCATTTATATTTGAGTGAGATGCTTATTGCTGCCATGGAACAGATGCAGTGGCGTGCAATTGTTGAATCCCAACAGAATTTTATTGCGCGAGCCAAAAATGTTAGGGTTTGGTGATGTTAGATTAACGAGGATTTTCGATTAATCTCTTCGCTTACTTTTATGCTAAAGTACTGACTTTAATTATTTCATTTTTAACTTACAATGTTTTAAAATTATATATACATATACTAAGCATTATCTGCTCGATATACTGCAGTTGGAGGCAGTATTTCTTGAGACGTATAATTTGATATAATTGACAGTTGTTACATGATGGCTTACTAGATTGTATTTAATCTTCATAGTAAGGCTTATCTGTTCAGTTCACTATCACTGTCCTTGAACGTAAAGTTAGATTGAATGATAATATTGCGACAAGTGTTGAAATTTTTAGACGAGTTCCTGTCCTACATTGGCGGTATCTTCTTCAGAGTCGGTTTATGACGGTTCTTCTGAACAAATAGAAGAAAAAACATTGCTGGTTCGTCCGTGTTCTGTGCTTCTGCTGAAGATTTACGATTTAGCGAGGATAAAAAAAGGTAGGTGGAAGACGTAACAGTATTCATTCTACGGATTTCTTGTTGCAGAACAATGGAATGTTTCTTCCAAGACAGTTTCGTAGCTTGATGAAAATCTTTTTAGAAAAAATGAATTTTAAACAATTATTTTACGGAATTTCGTGTAGGTCCAGCAGAAATAATGAAGCTGACGATGACAATATTTGTGAAAATTCGGCTGAAGCAGTTGCATCCTCACTATTCAAGCAATTTTCGATGGCTTACAAACCGCGCTCAGCTGCTGACATACAGTGGCTTGTTTCTTATGCACAAGCACCTCAAAAAGTACTCTCTTTTTCCGTGTTTTTCATATATACTTCGCATAATTCTAAAGTAGTTCCACTTCTTTCTTTTTTTTTCTTTAGCTCCTTCCAATGCCAGATAGTATAGCGGTGTTTTTCGATGAAGTCGGTAGCGATGGTCGGCCAATTTTCTTTCGTGGTTCAGAGAATTGGGCGCCTCCGAGAAAGCAGTGGATTTTTCGGCTTCATCCAGAATTTCAAAGGTTTCATGTTAAAAATTGATTAGCTACAATCTTATAAGCGGGAATCACATTAGATGTTGTGATGAATTTATCTGCAATTGAATTTACTTTACTAGATTCGAAAGAGCAAAATTTAACGAATTTAGTTATATCTGTAAGATCATTGATAATATGTGCTGGTCAAGTTTGTTGTATAGTTTTATGAATTTTGATAAATTTTTCCGAAGCAGTTTTGGGTGAATGGCTACATCTTTTCAGTGATGACTACTTCAAATTTTTTAGATTCGAAGGAATGCTCATTATTTTCTCGAAGTCGAAGTGGATGTTTCTTGTTGCTGTTGTTGATTTGTAATTGTAATTCATTTTTGCCAGCTTTCAGTGTGAGAAAGCTTCTTGAACAGCAACAATATCGTTGTGGTGGATGTGGTATTAAAGTTGCTAAAGTGTATTGTCGTCGAATGCGTTATTGCGATTACTATGGCCGAGTATTTTGTCAGCGGTGCCATCAAGGTGCAAGAAGTCGTATACCAGCACGCATTGTATATCAATGGAATTTTAAGTATGTTTGTTTACTAGTTATTTAAAAATTGTCAGGGGAATAAATAGGATTAAACATTGAACTATGTAAGCTATAATCAGAGTGGTTCTTAGCATAAGTCAAGCTATTTGTGTTAACAGTAGATTGCCTTTTGCAGAGAATATCCTGTTTCCGATGTAGCACATCGTTTCTTATTAGATAACCGTCGACAACCGGTGATCAACGCATCAGCGATTGATTCTCGTTTTTACAACAGAGTCCGTCGGTTAAAAAAAATTAGGGAAGTACGAATAAAACTTGTACATATTTGGTCTTACATACGGCTTTGTAATATTGCTAAAGAAACGATTACAAAATATGGGAAGTAAGTGTTAATATTCCTCCATTTACAGTGCTCTAATAATTTTAAAGTTGCTCGCAAAATTTAAAGGTTTCAACAAAGCAGTTTGCGAATCAGTTTTAATACAAATGTTGATATGTTATCTTCTAAACAACAGTTGGTTTTTTTTTTTTCTTGTGAGTGCATGCCGCAGACTGTCTTGGAAATACTAGGGATGTTATTGTATCAGAACCATTACTGCTGTGCATACCAGAAAAAGTTAGTTTTTTTTTTTCAGTTTATATGGTACATTTTCGACAGTACCAAACTATATGTTGTCAGATGCAGATGTTTACTCGGTAGAAGATCTAGAAAATGTACGAAAAGGAGAACTTTTTCGAATCATCGCTCCTCTTGTGCAATACGGACAATATCACATTGAAGGATGCCAGGTTAACTACATCGTTTTTACATCATTCATTTTTGTTGGTGTCATTTAATTTGTATTGAAAAATTCTCACAATTTTAGCATTGCCGTGCTCAAGCATTCGTTTGTGAACTATGTGATCGAAAGGATGATTTGTTATTTCCATTTCAAGTTGAATATGTGAATCGATGCGAGGAATGCGGTTCATTAAGTCATAAGAAGTGTGCTGCTAGAAGACAGAAAGACGAAAAACCATGTCCTAAGTGTTTGCGAATTGAGCAAAACCTGTAAGTTTATTTTCCTATTACAGCCAGGTTAATATTAAAAAAATGTGGTAACTAATCGGGCTGTTCCTTTTTATTGCGCAAATTATCAATAGCTAAATGTTTTCTAAATATTTGCTTGAACTTGCGTTATAGCTGTTTGTAATGTACGTCGCGATCAGTGCACTGCTTAAAAACTTTACAAACTTCGAATCGTTGGAAGTTCTTAAAATTTTTGCGTAATTTTTCTTATAAAATATAATACTGTGCATTCAATGATATGTTTGCGCCTAATTTTAAGTGAAAGACATCGGTGTTATTCGGAATGGTCTTTAGTACCAACTGAACAGCAAGATTCAACGACGCCATCGTTGGATGATTAGTGCAAATGCTATGATCTAACGAAAATTACTTATACTGAGATATATAAATTTGTTTCCATCTTTAGATTAGTGTTACCTTCCTGATTCCTTTTTAAATGTTTTGGAAGTGTTATTAAATTTTCACAAATTACATTCTTGACTGATTTTGAAGGAACTGTTCATTTTTACTTCCTTTGCAGAAAGGAGGATACAATCTCATCTAATTTGGTTCTCTTTCATGTCTTTAGGTTTTACTGCGGGTATTTAATGAAAATGACATTTTATATTTGGAAAAAAAAAAACTATTATACACAAGAATTCGCTCGAACTTTATGGTACTGTGATATATTTTAGTTTATGTCGCGTCAGAAGATTTTCATTATCTTTCATGGTGTTACATAAATAGGCTCATGGTAAATATAAACAGCAAATATGTTTTGATGCTATTTGTGTTGATTTTTTACTTATGAGTTTTGGAATGTTTTTCTTCTATTGTGATTTACGAATTCTTTCCGCATGGTCGATCCTTTATCTAAATAGTATGATTGGCAGCATTGCGGAGTATATATTATATATGTATGGGATTTATGATTTCTTGCCTTTTAATAAGACTTTTTTTTACAAATGGTTTATGCTCAGAAATGTGCGAATTCTATATTCAATTTTGGGATATTATTAGTATGTAAGTAAACAGTTCAATTGTATAATACAGCTTTATTAACACATTTCAATTCATCAGCTTAATTTGATTCATCATCGGGGATTTCGGTATTCCCGGTTTTATTTTATTCATCACTTCTCATGTCAAATAGTTATCATGGTTTTCATTAGTATGCTTCTGCAATAATTAAAATGGGTTAAAATAATTAAAATATTGAACGTTACAAACAGATTTTTGTAGATTTGTACATTATTCATAAACTGTTAACAATTTAATCAGCTGCAATCTTGTTTTTCTTCGATTGAAAAACGAATGCATGAGTAAGGAGGATATGAAAGTGAAAGAGGATTTCCAGTTCCTGTATGCCAGCCATTATCACTGCATTCTTTTGTGGATAAATAATAAGGAGTAAGTGTTCAGATCCTAATGAATTTGAAGAACAAAAAACCCTAGTCTGTAAACCAACAATTGCTTATTTACAAAAGTTTTGTTTCGGTTAATGATAACTGAGGAACTTGAAAATATTTTATTATCCTTGATTTAACATAAAACTAGATTCCTAAAAATGAATTCAATCCTAAGATTTCAGAGCTAGATTCTATGAATGCAAATCTAAAACCTTCTTTATGGAATCATTACATGAAAAGAATGGTAGAGTGGTTAAAAATTACAAAGTCAATTTGCGCTCATAAAATAATAACGTAAGTTTTGTACAGAACTTTATGATATAATTAAATAGATAAGGAAAAGGGAGTAAGTCGTTATCACTATCATCCAATAAAAGTTATTCCAATCAATTTATCAGGAGTTAGTTATGTTTTCAGATGCGTCATCTCCGTTAAAGTTTAATTTCCATATTTATGTCCAAATTTTCTTTTTACTTTTGATTATATTCTAATAATTATCATCAAGGATATAATACAAACATGTTATATTATTGATAAAGAAAAAAGTAAGTAAATGTTAGTATTAATAAAAATTTGGAAAAATAAAAATAAAAGAATTTAAAAATAGAAGAATTAAGTGTGGTGTGAAATATTACTTTATTTACCTGTTATTACTTTGCTATCTGGTATTATTTTGTTGTTTGCTACTGCTATATTACCTAGCATTCGTTACCTAGCACTACTATGTTAACTAGCATTACTGTGTTACTTGGCATTATTTTATTGCCTGGCATTACTGTGTTACCTAGCATTACTATTAGCTAGCATTATTCTGTTACCTAGCATTACTGGTTTGCCTAACATTACTGTATTATTTAGCTTACTTCTTCTTCAATTTCTGTTTTTATAGGATAAACTTGAGTTAACTGAAATAATAGCTGCAACTTTATACGTTAATAAGTTTAATTTACATGTTGATAATGTGAAGCTTTTATAAATCCAATTGCAATACTAAACGAATAATTGCAAATGATTTATTTATTTCATTTTCATTCTATTAATTTCTTTTTTAAAAAAAAAAAAGACTATTCATGAAATGCATAAATGTGATTACGAATTCATATTCTTCAACATTACATAACTTTCACTCTCAAAAGGAAATGGAAGAAAAAAGGAAAGTAATTTAATGACTTCATCAATTTGATAAATTTCTCTTACTTTTATGCTTCTCAAATTGTTATTTTGTGAAAAATTTTTATTTCACATAATTAAAGTATATTGCAAAAATTAATAGTAATTAATAATAGCCAAATAATGTAGCACTTTCCATTTTTGAATAATTTTTGGCTTTGTTTTTTTGTTTTTCGTTTTTTTTTCCTTTTTTTTATGATCATTTAACACTGATAACTATTTCATCAATCTTAATTATTTTGGCAATTAAACGCTTGAATGACATTATCAATCGTTGAAAAAATCAAGTAAATAAAACTTTTCTGAAAAAATAAAAGCAAAAAGTTTTACGTATTTTATGAATTATACAATATCTAAATTGTGCTTTTACTTGTGTTTCATATCTAAACAATAAATTCAAATTCATTCTTTATCAGATGAGATATGAGCAATATTGCTATTGATGATAAGCATTAAAGTGAACGTTGAAATGATTAGGTTGATTAAAAAAAGAAAAAAATAAAATTACATCAATAATTTATCAGTAATATCATCATTTTTTTTTAGTTTTTGGTCTTAACAGTGCTATTTTTATCGGCCAAAAATTAATGATAAATGTTTATCATTTGTCATCCATTCCATTTATATTCATGATATGTTTTTAATATTTTTTAAACATTTTTTTTATTTTTCCAATTACTATTTTTGGTTGATTTAAAAATTAAAAAAAAAAAAACGAAGAAATTTTTGTATCTTTTCTTTACTATCATAGAGGTTTGTCTTTTGTTTTCTTTTCTCTTTTTCT
>NW_018108578.1:55926-58152 GCF_000183805.2 Loa loa
GTTGTCGTAAATATACAATAACCCATAAATGATATTAATGACAAAAATAAGACAGTTTCAAATTTTTTCAAAATTTAATAAATTTCAAACTTCACAGAAGTAAAAGAAATATTTATCATTTAGCAAAATCAGTAAATTAATAAATTTTGTTTATTCATATATGCGTTTATATATGGTAGTGATTTAGTAATAATTGCAGTGATTTAGTAACAATTAAAGTAGTGATTTGGTAGTAATAAGTGATAATGATTTAGTGATAATGATGATAAAGATCAACGATGATATTATTGGATACTGTTGATAAATATCGCAAAAGGAATTACTTATCAATAGTTTAATAAAGTTCGCATTTTTATGGAAATGGAATAAAATAACTATTATTTAACAAAATTAATAATGCTAAATTGTGATGCTGATTTATATATCAGTGATTTAATAACGATAGCATTGATGATGGTGATAACAATGATAGTGATAAATAACAAAAATCACATATAATATTACTACGATTTTTAATTAAGATTACGATCAAAATTACTTCTCAAAAGGTCTTTTAAATTTTACATCGTTACAAGAATGGATAAAAATAATCTAACAATTGCACTGATGATAATGATGATAATGTTGAAATAATAATAATAATAAAAAAAATGATGATGATGATGATGATGATAAAGGCTACGATATTATTGCTTACTTTTTGATTATGATCAACGAAATTGAAATTATAATGATCAATTAAATTTTACATATTTCCTTCAGATATTATCATCATCTTTCTACACTGCTCTTTCTTTCTCGCTTTTTTTCTTTTTTACTTTTTTTCCCTCCTACTAATCTTCTTTTCATTTTTCTTTTCTTGTAATTTTATTTTCAAAACATAGCTCTTCTTCATTTTACTGCATTACTGCGTCATCAATTCTATCTTATTGTAACATTGATTGATTCATTTTTACCGTCCCAATCAAAAACATTCAACCTTTTATAATTTTCTCAATAATACCCAAATTTTAGGATAAATTATGGGTGAAATATTGGATAATCTCAGTAGATTTGGTATGTTTATTTATTTACTTTTTTTTTCAATCAATAATTTTTTGATTTATTTCATAAATTAATTTTAAAAATATTTTAATGCTTTCTAAAAAAAAAAAAAAAAAATGTTCATATTTGATTAATTTCATTCAATGATTGGATAATTTAATCCAATATTCAAATAATTAATGATTAGTTTTATAGTTTAATTTTAATCAGAATTAGTTAAATTTTTATTTATCACTCGCTTTTACAATGTGATAAAATTGTTTAGACATTTTTTGTATGATACATGATAATATCAATTTTAGTTAAGTGATAAATAGTTATAAAAGAAAATGCGAAATATTGAAATTTATCCTGATATATAACAATAAGGTAAATTAATTTGAAAGTGACAAAAGTATTTTTTCATATTTCTTTTATCATTCCTGTCTTTTCAATATTTTATTCCCTTTTCTTATCATTTTTTTTTCAATCTCTTTTCGAGAAAGATTTATTTAATGGAACATTATTGTTGTCACCTCAGTTACTGATGATTTATACATCTATAATATTTTTCTCTTTTCGTTTAAAATTTTTTTTAATTTCTAATTTTTTTTTTCTTATAACTTTTAAAATGGTATCATAACAAAAGTGAACGATGTGATAATTTTATTTTGAAAGAAGAGAAGAAAAAAAAAGTGAATGTAATTTATTCAAAAAATTTAGGGAGATTATGTTGAAATTTTAAGATGAAAATTTTGTGAACTTTAATTTCTTAAAATATAACTATTCTTTCTTTTTTCCTTTCCTTTTTTTTCTTTTCCTTTTTTTCCACCAATTTTTTTTATTGAATTAAATAATTAAATTACTGTTGTGACATTATGAAGTGGGAAATAAGATATGATTAAAATGATTAGGATGAATTGATAAATGTATAAAAGATTAACCATGAAATGATGTAATAGTAATTGAGATATAATTGAGATGATTAGAAATGATAAAATGATAAAAAATTAGCATTTAATTTATAATTGTTAGGGCAAAGAATAATGTTCAAATTTTATTGAAATTAATTACAACTAAATTAGCTATAAGATAATTAGTAAAAATTGTGAAAATTGCGCTAAGACATATTTTCATGCAAAGATTTTAAACGAATTTTGAAACAGATTTAATTTTTCTTAAAAAAAAAACAAGAATTGGAAA
>NW_018108579.1:0-681 GCF_000183805.2 Loa loa
TAATAAATAATGATACATTATATAATAAGATGAGTCACTTTTTAACCTAGTGACAAATATCTAGTTATTTGTTATGAAATAGCTTCCAAAAATCATTTATGTAGAATTTGTCAAGTTTGAAATCAATAAAACTTTATTCATTACAATTAAGCATCACTTTTTTTTTTTTTGTACTTAAAATTTCAAACGTTTATACCATTATGTAAGAAATAAAGCATATAAAATGATTGAAAATTTTTGAAAAAATATTTAAAATGAGAAATTATTATGCAAAATTTAACAAAACAAAATAACTGTTTAAATACTAACAAATTTATCAATAATTCTTATTTATTGTAATTTTAAAATTTCTAAATAGCTGCTATGTTTTGCATTTAATATTTTGTTAATTTATAGAGAAAAAAAAAGATGTCTGAGGAAAAGAGAAGGAAGAAGAAATATGGAAATCACAAATGTTTACAAGAGATGATTGCTTCATCAAAAGGAAACATAAATATTTCCCAATCATTAAATTTTCAATCAATGAATTCTGAAACGAAAATAATTGATGAAATGATGGTGGAACAAGATTTCAATGATATTATTCAAATGAGTGAGGAAAGTTTGATTGATTCACTTAAATCAATGGAAACTGTTATTCGATAGTTTGTTTTTGATTTATTTTTTTTTTTTTTATTTTTT